>NW_015150824.1:231174-251197 GCF_000732505.1 Cyprinodon variegatus
GTATTTTAATCATGTAAAGCACTTTGCATTGTCTTTGTACTGAATTGTGCTATACAAATAAATTTGCCTTGCCTTACCTTGCCTATTATGATGCAATCCACAGATCTGGCCTTTATGGAGGGATATCATAGCAAGCAACAACTGAAAGTAGGTGCTCCAATCCCCCAGCACACATCAATGCCATAGTAAAACATGGAGGTGGCAGTATCATCATATGGGGATGCTTTTCTTAATAATAGATAGATGCGAACGGTTTTACCTTATTCTATTCTGCTTCTTGTCTTCTACATCAAAGATAAATATCAGAAAGATAAATATTGTTGGATTAAAGTCAAGCTCAAAGCATGCTGAAGAGATACAGCGCATGACAACCAAGAGCCGTTAAATGGACACAAAGAAAGTAGGACAGGTTGGACACGTTGTTGCTGGGTCACAGTGTCAGCTAAGTTCAGCTTTAACAACTATCTCAGCTGCTGTTATTTTCTGCCTCGGTAGGAAATACAGAAATCATGAAACATTGTTTCTGAAAACCTTCTTTGAACTCCGCTAGGAGGTGGTTTCTAATGCCATTCATATTTCTCACAATGCATGTCAGCAGAGCCTTTTCATCATCAGCCACGGCACTATGCAGTGAGAACACACGCCGACAGCATTAAATCCACAGCAACAGCAGAAAGCAAAGTCAACACAGTATGCTGCAGGGAGAAAAGACTAAATTCTGCCACTTTTCCTATAAAATGTGACTTTGGTATGCAAGATTTCAGTCTTATATGAACCTGATGTAGGATAATAACATGAACTCCTTAAAACAAAAGAGAACTTAATTAAATAAGAACATATTTTACCTTCTATCAACTTTTTGTCTAGAAATATCTAAAGTTCAACTTCTTGCACTTGTTTGAAACAGTCACTCTTTACATCTGGATCTCATACTGATAGCATTTAGTGCAACCAGGTGACTCTTGTCAAATAATATGACTTTTTTTTTATCATTGTTGAAATAAGAGCAAGTATTTATCTAAAATGAAGTAATTTGACTTTATAAGATGAAGAAGGGGGGATGTGTTAGATTATTTTTTCATGTATCAGCGGGATCTATTGGTCAGGTTTGAGGTTTGCTTCTTAGAATGCTGGATATCCATCATATTGACACGGTTCATAGCGATCTGCCACTGTGAAGCAATCAGCTCCTTTTTCCCCCTTCTTTGTTACATTTATCGTGTTGCTTTGGTAATAATTACTTTGGTGATGTATAATAAAATCAATGGAGAAATTTTTTTTTTTCAATTCATGGTTAAAATTAACTCTCCTTCGATCGAAAATATAGTTTATCTAACTTTTTCTTGCCCTCGTGAAAAAAAGCTTTTATAAAGGAAAGGAAAAACATTCTGTTACCATCCTTACCAATCAAACCAAGGAAAACATGTGAAAATATATACTAGATATATCTTCAGCAAATGGCATATGTTTTTAAGCTTACTTGTTACAAATTAACAAAAAAACTTAATTCAGATATAATGGCTACCTGGAGGGAAAAAACGGAAAATGATAAAAGAGCAGCATATAAATGTATGCTATGGTGTTCTCGAACATCAAATATTGTTTTACAAACCTGATCTCTTACAAATTAAACCACATTTAAACAAATAGAATCACGTTTTTAAAAAGCTTTGAAGATTTTTGCTAAAAAACCACCGTTGTCGCATTCTTGAGACTTATAATCTCCTCAACTTAGAGAATTTGAACACCTTAAATTGGATGGTGTATGAAGCAGTCAATGGACTTGCACCACCGCCATTAAGGGGATTCATAAAACTGAAATCTTCTTCTGGCAAAGCCACTTGGTCTATGGTTAAAGGAGACTGAAGTGCCCTTTAGTCTGGAAAAGCAACCATCTCACTATCAGAGAATTTTAACACATTCAGGACTCAGTTAAAAAACTAGTGAAAATCAAATCAACAATGTGATCAATAGACCTTTCTAATCTCCTGTTGCATGGCTCAGCCAAAGGTCAGGATCGGGTGTTACTTTGGAAATATCTGTACATATTTATACTAATGTCTATGTTTAAAACTGTGTGACCTGCCTTTATAAATATGTAGCCTCAATTTTTTAATTTTCTATGTTTGTTTTATATATTTTTTTTTAGAATTGTTGTTGGTATTATACACCTTGCCCAGGGACAACAGTTGAAAGCTAGCTTCATAGCTAATACTGACAAATGTACAGAAATGTGACAAATTAACACATAAATAGAAATAATGTACATATTTGTATCAAAAACCTGGGGGGGGAAAGTACTTAAGAAGTTCAGAGACTTTTTTATGTGTTTTGCATGTAAGAGGGGAAAGTTCTGACTTTTTTAGAGTAGTGTTTTGTTAGATCTATTAAATATGGTTCTGTAGTACTTTCCTGCAATGCAGTTTAATGTTAACAGTGTTTATAACTGTAACTTACAAGAAAAACCACATAACCCCGCCTTCCAAATAAAAGGAGATTCAGGAATGTGTCCTTTAAGTCATTTTTCTGTTTTAGAGGATTTTCTTCTTTAAACACTGCTTTTTTTTAATGCTACGTTCAGACTGCAAGTGCTGGAAGCAGCAAAAAAGCTTCTGCTGCTTCATTTTTATGCTTGTTCACATTAAGGTCAGAAGCGGGTCAAGAGCATCTCTGATGTTCCTTCAGCGCGACCAGTAAAGTGTGTCCAGATGCGTCTGCTGCTTCTGCTGCTCCTGTGTTTAATGGCAGAGAGCGGCTTTGCTATATTTAATGTTATAAGTGGCTAAGCGTAGTTTTAATATGTTTTTAAGTGAGAAAGTCCACCTGAGAACTTCATTCAATTCGATTATGACCCTGTCTTAAAATATTATTTCGCTGTCTGAGCCGCTCAGACCCCTGCACAATGGCGGAGGGGTGTCACTGGAAATCCCCTTTAACGGCAGCCTCTGGCCCGGTCGCCCCTTCATGGTTTTCCACTAATGTTTGCAGCGACTGGAAGGGATTTTTCATGTATGTAATCCAAACTGCAGGCACCAGAACAATAAAATAAAACATATTTTGCCGGTAGGTTTCGACATTTTAAGTTAATTTAGGCATTAATAAACTGTTTCAGAGGAGTGATCACAATGATCTGCATCGGCAGCGCTGTGTCCGTCTCCCTGCCAGCTCCAAGATCAGCTTCTCTGATTGGTTGATGTGGCGCATCGAGCAGGAAAAGTTAAATTTTTCCAACTCCAGCAGCTGCTGTTTTTGCAGCGCATTCCGCACCTCAGATGCTCACAGGGTTATGAGGCGCTGCTTCAGCTGCTCAGACACGCTGTCCTTAATGTAGCATTAGAGTTGTATCTCTCAGCTTCCTCTATTGCTAAAAAGTGACAGAACAGGCACAAGGGCAGGAACATAGCAGGTTACCACATGAACACCGAGCATATATGCTAAAATCAATCAACACAGACAAATAATACCTTATGATTTTACCTAAAGGCTATTTCTGAAAATCAACCAAATAACCCAGGAAGAATATTGCAAATAACTAAATATAATGAGTTATTGTTTTTATTGGCTTTTTGAGCAGAACTGACCTGCAATCTGTTTCCCTTAATGTGGTTGTGAGTCTCGTCTCTATCCGTTTCTGTGAGTATCATTAAAAAAAGAAAAAAAACAACAACACTTGTGTCATTCATTCCCTATTTTTAAATCATGCAAATAAGTGATCCTGATACAGATAAAACAGTGGAAATGCAGAAAAACTGACTCATTCTTAGGCAGCGTCATGCTTTTGGGTATCTTTTGATGTGATTAGCATTTAGTCTACTTAATCTTATTAATGCTGCAATGTTTCTGCAAGGTGAATTGATGCACAATGATCTTTTTGATACCTAATTTTGAAATTAATGTACCTGTGGCATAAAAACTGATAAAAGTATAAATTAGCTACTTTAATGTGAAACGCACGTGTCATTTTGTGGATTAGTATCAATGCATCCTTTGAGTTGAAGCTTAATAATGATCATATCTACATATTTCTAGTGAAGAAATATGCAGGGATGAAATGAAGTATTTCAGTATTATGTGGTGCATCTACATCAGCTGCAACTTAATGTATAGTTTAAACAACCATGCAGAGGTATAATAAACTCACAGCTATGACTCCCTGCAGCATTTTAGAATACAGAATTCCTCCCTATGTTTAGATATATATTATTCTAGAAGCAACTCAGGCTAACATCCAGTTACATGGAAGAAGTAAAGCTAATTGTGCATCAACAGGTTGATATTCTGAGCTCACATAATGGTAGTCTTTACTCCACTTAAGCTTGTATGGCAATAATGGCTCGGCTGAGGAAACGGCACAAAGACAGGATGGTTCTTGTCCTTCTATTTCTTTTCTAATCAGAGATTCTTAGAACATGTTCTGATCTACAGTTATTTATTTATGTCAAGTTGACCTGATGTCATCTGTGTATTAATTTTTACAGAAATACAATTAAAATATATTCAAATTTTTAGCTGAGTATAAAGCAAAACAGCAATCGACCTTCATTGATATTTTAAAGAAAAATAGATCTGCTGCAAATAGAAGCCTATAAAAGCATGTTACAGGGTTTCATTATGTTTTGAGTTTTTGTCAGAAATTATCTAAAACTGCACAATTATTAAATATTCACTCAAATGTTTTGATTTTTTTGTACTGGTATTTCTTTTAACTTAAATTTAAACGGTACTTACAACATATTCTGACAATATTAGGCCAAGCTTCCCTCTTTTTTTTTTTTTTTTTTTGCTATAGAACCGTATTCAATAGCTATAACAAGAATATTTTGGACTTATACCCAAAAAATGCCAGTGTAAATGCAACCTTGATGATAGATGGATGTCAATGAACACATTTAAAAGTCGATACATCCAAAGGAAAACATGTCACCAGTTTGGCAGCTTTTTGTAGTTGAAAAGTGGATTCCAGGCTCCCTCTGCTGGGTTTTTCCTTTTCATAAAAACACAGAGGAGCAGCCTCACTTTATCTAAACGATTTTGCACTTTTTGGGTTGTTATAGTGAGAGAGTTTATTGTTTCCAGTAAATACATAATAGAGTTATTGAGGTTGCAATTTCTGAGTTTTGAATCTCATGCATAAACAAATAAAATTGTGTTTTTTTACCATTTACAAAGGTGAAAGTGTTCATTTTTTAACTAATCCACAAAGAGGAAAAAAATACTTTGATTAGGGAAAATAACTTTCTCTTTTTTAGATGTAAACCTCTGCATTTTAGAAAGCCAGAGAAAAAAAATACAAGAAAGTGCCACCCAAGCATTTAAGTAAATAGAAATAATTTAAATGATTAAAACTGACCAAAAAAAGGAAAAGTTTAATATATCTATATAAATGTAAACATGTGATTCCGGCTCCTGTTCCTTTTTTTAATCCCTGAGGTTTTAATTCTTTAAACAAATCCTAATGAGAAAAATACAAATGTAATTATATACTAACGATTGATTAAGGTAGTAAAGGAATTAATTCCCCAGACTTTTTATAAGCTCTGAGACTGATTTGTTTATACATCAATATGACTTACATACACATAATTCCTGTTTAAATGCTAAAAAAAAAAGCTAAAGTAGTCTTGCTCTTTATGAGTCATACAGACCACTCAAGGGGCTTTAACAAAAAGCCCCTTGAGTGGTCTGTATCACTTTCTCTATCACATTCAACAAGCCATATAGCGCATTTTCATATACTGATTAAAAGATTTGCACGAAAATTAGGGGTTAGATGCAACACATCTAGGTTTGATTAAATTTACTCTGGATTAATTAGGTGCATGTTTATGAACAACCATCTGAGCACTGGAGGCCTCTACCACCAAGTTTATGACTGTGAAGCTTTAAGTGTTTAGCACCAACGTAAAGTACTAATAACCCAGAGGTCAATAAAGGGTGATTAGAATATATAAAATGAATACATGTGCATATCAAATCTGCACAACCTGAAAAACAATGATGGCACAAGCAATAAATCTATCCTTTACACCACACTGCCATCTAGTGGCCATTTAGTGGTTTTACAGCCTCAGCCAGATCCCAGTCTGTTATAAACTCCTGGCAATCTGCTTTATCAATTACTTACATAAAGAAAATCACTGCATGGATATTATTGCATTGATTTTGTGAAAGAAATATTAAAGTTAGAAAAAAACAAAAAAACTCTATGAACACACTAAACGATTTATTCATCTGTTTCAGTCAATTTAAATAAGAAGCATGATCAAAAACAGCTATGATGTCATAGCCCTATGATAGAGGAGTAACTCAGTTTTCATCAAATTGGATGGGAAATTATAAAGATGACATGAAGTTTCTGCTCTTTAATTAATATGGATGAACACCTTGGCAGATCAACACTAAAAGGAAAAAAATTAAATGTTTCATGTGCCTGACCACAAACACAGTTTAAGAATAATGCAAACCTGGTTAAGTATGACGGAAATTATTCATGTGTCCGAAAACCTCCCAGTTTTCACAGTAAACAGAACCACATCTATTGGGAATTTTACCAAAAAACAGACACAGGTGCATCTGCTTTTGATTCATTTATCACACTAAGCTAAATACTGCAAAAAAGATTAACCTAAATCCTGTTTTTATCATGAGACAGTAAAACTCTTTTGATTAGCAAAGGGGAATAACTGCATTATATTTTTCAGTAATTAATAACTCATTATTTTAACAATACTTACAATTTAACTACAGCTACAACTATTAAGAAGTGACTTTCCATAATTGCACACTGGTTTGGTATAATTCTTTAGTAAAGGGGAAAGTAGGGTTAATGAGATGATTAACACCAATTAGTAGAAAGTCATGCAAATCCAATGATAGCTCTCAGAAAATCGAAGTATCAGAAGTATCCTCTATATTTTATGCTTTTTGAAGTGAAAGTTTACAATACTCCTGTCAACTGCAAATGTTAGTAAAGAAGACTATGTCTGTTACAAGTAGCTCATACCTAATGCAACAGCTCCCATCATCTCACCCTTGTGCACTAGTCGGCAGCCTGAGCCCATGATATACACAAAAATTGTAGACAATGTTTCCAGATATCTTGTCGTCGTAATTAACATTTATCACTTAATATTTCACTATCAAACTCAGTGGATAGTAAAAGTTCCAATAACAGGTAAGTCATCCAAATGTATTGAGATTTTGCATCAAAAAACAATTACTCAGTATTTGAGCAGCTTATAACTTTAAATAGTTACTTTTTCAAATGTAGTATGTTCTTAGTTTAGGTTCCTTTTGGATTGAAGTACTGCTTCAATCAGTGTGGTATGGAGGCCATGAGCATTAGAAGACCAGGCTGCTTTCATATTAGCCTTCATGTCATCTGCATGGCTGTTTTGATACCTGGAGCAGTGTGTGGATGTGTGAAAAAAAGGAAAACAGCATCTTGACTTCAGAAAACACAATGGACCAACACCAGCTGATCCCGTTTAATCACAGACGGGAAACTTCACCTTGGAATTTGAGCAGCTTGGATTTCACCAACGTTATTTTCGTTTTAAAAGTGGACTTGGAGCTGATGTGCTTCATTGATGCTTTAGTGGCTCTTGACAGCATCTAAGGAGTCCATTTATTTTTTCTCCCCAATGTTAGATGTACTTTAGTTTACAATCTTCTAAAGAGGTGATGGTCAAAGTCTGTCATTGAGGGCTGGGGTCCTACATATTTTAAAAGGTTTTCTTCCATAATCAACCTTATTCACATTAGTGCAGTTTAAAAAAACACTGAACACAGCCATCAATGGCAATCAGATGTGCTGAAGTACATAAAGATGCAGGATACTGACACCACAAAGCCTGACTTTTAAAACCCCGCCTCTAAAGGCTGCAGTTACCTCTGTTATTGGTGGATTTTTTTTTTAACACACTTTTTCCTTCCACTCAGCTTTTATATGAATGCCTATTCATAGAGTGAATCGTTTCTTTAGCGGTGAGCTTTTATGGCTGACCCTCCTTGCAGAAGAAGTCAATAACTGTTTAGGACATCTGTCCAGCCAACAATTACATCTTCTACTGAGCAAGAATGAGAAACCATTTAGAGCCTCAAGAAACCTTAACAGGTGTTTTCAGTTTATAAGCTGCTGGTTAGCTTTTTCCCACCAATTCAATGCTTTAATCACATAAACCTTTACATGTCATATTCCAAGTTTCTGAGACAGAATGAGGCGTTTATTGTCTGTAAGTCATAATCATCCACATAACAATAAATCAGGGTTTGAAATGTTGACTTTTTTATTAGTAAATCTGTGTGAGTTTGACTTTCTGTCATGATCGACAAAAAATCTTATAGTTTTTCAAAATATTGTACTTCTTTCAGATAAACCTTTATAAAGCTGCAATAATGTGGTTCATGTATACATATCTTTGAACTAAATGGTAAACCCTCTTTTGGTTCCATTTTAAGTTTTTACTCTTTTTGGATAGGTGCCTATCTGCATCCAACATCTAACATTCGACACCTCTTGTCCAAAGACATCTCCAGATCAACACATGGATTTTCTGTTAGATTTAAATTCTGGCCAGATAAAAATGTTTTAAACTCTAAAAAAAATATTAAAAGAGAGTAATCCTAGACCTTGATGCTCCCACCGACCAATGTCATTGCTGGTATTGTAACAAACTGTTTATCAAACCATAACAAAATCTCATAAAAACAAGGGAATTTATCAAGGCTTTTATTGTTTTCTCTAGAATGAAAAGCAACTGTCTCTCAACCCTACTCTATAGTCCAGGCATTTTAAGAATATTCGATCCTGTTGTCATACACAGAACTCAACCAGTACCAACCTAAAACAACTGTAGCACTTCAGGCTCTCATCAGACTCTTTGCTATATCCCATTATTTCATTACAGTATCTAATTCTCATAAGGATATTGTTGTCTCAAATAACTGTCCTCACTGTTCATCTATGTTTTAAATCATACCGGATTGTAGGGAGCTCAATCCTATCTTCCACAGTCAATGGACAAAATTCCTAATTATTACAAGGCAAGACGGAGACATATGGGACAAGCATTCAAGTTGAGAGCAATCAATACAACAATCTCATTATATGGAAGGGTCAAAAAAGAACAATTAAAGTCCACAGACAAAGGTAACAAACAGTAGTCACTACGCAACTGCTTAATGCCACATTTGTCGTCTGCATGAATGCTATGTCCATGATTAATGCTTGTACGAATAAGAGTACTGGTTTCTTGCCCTTTATCCAGGTCGAGGGGCAGCAGTCTCAGCAGAGATTCCCAGACTTCCCTCTACCCAGACACCACTTTTTTGCTGGGGGAAACCCAAAGGCTCACCTGCCATTCCTTCCATTGTATCCTGGGTCATATCCATTAGGACATGCCTGGAACACCACCAGAGGAAGGCCTCCAGGGGGCAGCTGAAAAAGATGTCTGAGCCATGCCAGTTGGCTCCTCTTGATGTGGAGAAGAAGTAGCTTTACTCAGAGCCTCTCCCACATAACCAAGCTCCTCACCCTACAAATGGTAAACGGTCTGTACATATATAGCACTTTTTTAAGTCAGGAGACTTGACCAAAGTGCTTTACACTAGGTTCAATCATTCACGCTTACACTCACACACTGATGGTGGCAAGCTACATCGTAGCTACAGCTGCATTGGGGCGAGGCTGCCGTACACCGTCACCACAGGCCCTCTGAACACCATCAATGCAGGTCAAGTGACTTGCCCCATGACACTACATTGAAAGCCGTAGCTGTAAGGAAAACTCCTGCATCTGACGACACGGTGGCCCCATACAGGGGAGTGCCCAGCCACCTGGCAGAGAAGGCTCATTTCAAAGGCCTGTATCCAGGGTCTCGTTCTTTCAGCAATGATCCAGGGTTCATGACCTGGGTGAGGTTAGATACGTAGACCGACTGGTAAATCCCGAGCTTTGCCTTCTCATTCAGCTTTCTCTCTGTTTTTTTACCACAATAGACTGTTGCAGCTTCTGAATTATAGCAGTAGCCGCCCCAATCCATCTATCAATCTCCTGCTCCATTCACCCCTCACTTGTGGGCGGTGTCACAAGATAGTTGAACTCCACTTCTTGAGGGAGCAACATCTCTCAGACATGACAACAGATTATGACAGAAATTGTAATCTTACTCAGATCAGATAATTTAGTTAACATTACAAATGGCAGCTTAAACCAACCGGGCTTGCTTCGCGTTTATACGACCCCGAATCCCAGTTAAAGAAGTATTTTATACCTGTGTTTTTCAATCCTGGTCCTTAAGGCAACTGCTCTGCATGTTTTGGATGTTTTTGAGGTTCAGCAAATCTGATTCAGATGATTGCAGTTCAGCAAAGCCTGACAATCTGCTATAAATTGATAACAGGTGTGTGAAAGCAGGGAAACATCTAAAACAAGCAGGGCAGTGTGCCTTGAGGACCAGGATTGAAAAACACTGTTTTATACAACTCCAGTAGGCCACATCATCACATCATTACATCATACACGTTTGTAAATAAGGAGATATCCATCTACTTGGGAAAACAGTTTTGACTCGTAACAGGCAGGGATGATCAAGGTTTAACAGACTCACACATAATCCTTAATTAAAAATAATCCTAACAGTAGGAAGTAGCCAGAAGAACCATGTCATGTGCAAAACCCAGAGTTTATGCCAGGAATAGAGGCAAAATTTCTGCCCTGCTTGTACAGAGACCGGATGGCCCGTACAACTAAGGTGCCTCCCCCCCACAGGTCACATGTCTTCTCCAAGTCCACATGCAACTCCACACGATGTTAAAGAGGTGCATCAGCCATACCAGCCCAATAACATCCAGAGACCTAAGAGACTGATATCAGTCTCCAAAGACTTGCCACCATGGAGTTTTATTGACTACCTCGGTGACTTCAGCCTAGGTGATGTGTGAAACCAGCCCCGAGCATCTTGCTCTTCTTCTGCCATGTAATGTGAGTCAGCTGGGTCTAAGATCTAAAGAGAAGCGTCATCTCCTGGTCAGATCCTGTAATTCAGTGAAAGGGTGGAGTCAGAGTACAAAAATACGCAAGAGGGGGTCACTCCAGTGGCTTGAAGTTGGAGGAGATGTTGCTGGGAGTTGATGGGAAATGGGCTGTCATTCGGCAGGCATTTGACTGGGAAGGACCAATTTATATGGCTGCTACTGTACCAGACGCATCCATGGCTGCGAATATAGGATCAGGCAGGTGCAGGGTTGTAGATGAATAAATAAAAAAATAATCCGTACAGCCTCAACTGTTTATAATATTTTGTGCTTAAATTGAAACATGCCACACAAGCAGAAGTCTATAAATCGGATAGGCTAGCTGGAGCCTGTATGGAAAGCCAAAAATGCCATATATGCAATACATTAAAAAGTGGCAAGGTTTCTATTTGTAAATGAAAAAAAAATTCATGTTGGGTGCATTTTTATTTTATTTTGATTTTCCCCTACATTGACCACAAGCATGTACATGTTTCAGTTACTGCTCTCTATTTATTCACTGGATTGCTGATAGCCCGTTGGTAGTACGGGATTGAAGTGAAGCCACCAGCCACCATATTGGTACTCCCTTGTTAGACTGGTCGCAATGTAAACAATATGTTTACATATTCAGGGGGACCTAAGACTTTTCAAATAAAGAATAATTCATCGCTTTGACAAAGATTTGCTGTTTCATAGCATAAGAAGATTACTTTAAATAAAATAGGCACATCACATTGCATAGTCATCATGAAATAAATAAAGTCTCTAAATCATGTAATATAACACATTATACTAATCCATCACAATAAAAAATGTGTTAATGTAGCATAATAATACTGTAGTACCAAAATGATTGAGTTGCTTTTTTCCGTCAATATGACATGGAATATGTATTTGAGCACATGACTTTTTCAATACAAAAAACACTACAAAAACGACAGCGTCATCCGCTTGTTAATGAATTACTACGTTGACATTTCACAGTGAATTAATTTCTATTTACTCTACTTTCTATTTTATTACGTTAGACACGTCAATGGCTAATTTAGCCAATATCTTCGAGTTGGTCCGAGATAACCAGACTAATGTTACGCTACATACAGTACTATACTATAGGATACATTGGCATACATGTTGATTTTCAATTGGTTAGTACATCCACTGACTTCCCACAGCCGGCAAACTGCCTGTTTTTGAAGCCAAATGCTACACATGTAGGATTTTTATTGCATGTCTCTGACTCTGAGTGGAGAGTAGCAGCATGGTAGACGGGAGCTTCACTTTTCTCAGGGAATCCATTGAATAAATATGGTGGTTTCACTCCAGGGTGTCAGTTTTTTCATTATCTTGAAACCTTGTTTGTCCGGAGTCCATTCCTACAGACCTTTACTGTAACCTTTGTTTGGAAAAGTGCTTACTTCTACCTAATAGATGTGCTAGTTTCTCTTTCGTTTTTTGTGGGAACAAACCCATATTAATCATATTACTACCACTTAAAGGGCTGGAGTGAGAAAAAATTGTCTCTTAGTCTTTAAATGTTACGGGACAAAAATTGAGAACCTCTTTGAGGCACAGCATACCTCAGAGTTTAACAAAATATTAGGACTGGGACTGCAACATGTCAATTTTAAGTAATCATTTAATTGTTAAGATTTTTACAGGTTAAAAAGAAATAATACAATTAAATGCTTTTTGTAAATATACATATTAGATTCAGAACCTTTTTATTCGCCGTTTCTTAAACACCCGGAAAACTGACTCTTGACTACTGGAAGTAATCAAGCTCAAAAACCCTCTCAGTGAAACTTATGCTGCAGCAGCACAAACGTTCGCGAAGCTAACGTCACGTTCAGTCGGCCAGCATCGTTTCAGATGACGAGCTTCAGAGCCATCATAAGTAAGTCCGAAAGAATAAACAACTCCCCTGAAAAAATGTGTTGCAACATGGATTATTTGTCTTAGGAAACGGCTTAAGAACAAAAGTGGTCCATGTGGTATACATGTTTAAATGTAATAAATGATGCTGGGGCCATAAGAGAACAGAAAAAAAGAACCCGGAAAATGACTTCATAGTTAACTGTCCTCATCACAGTATTCAGCAGTAGTATCACAGTTATATATTCCCTCATCATTTTGGTTATTGACGTAGATTGTAAAAAAAAAAAAACAATGTCTTAATTTAACTTGTTTGTATCCTAAAAAGAAAAAAAAAGTCTATATAATAAATGTCTTCTGTTTTTCTACTTTATAGCCACTCCAACTGCCTTACTTCTCTCGCCTGCAGTGTGCTTTAGAAAAATAAGAGCATAGCTGGTGAACAATAAAGGCAATGACATAATTTAGGGACTTTTAGAGCAGCCTTAAAGCTCCTTACTGAGGAACTGCCAGCTATGCATAGAAGCCTAGAACATGCATAGAAGCCTAGACATTATCTAAGACAAAGAGTATGTTGTACCTGCCGAGTTTATTGCATCGCTGTTAATACTCACTTTTAAGGCAAATTTGGAGTACTTAAAGAACAATAAGGTCAGAGCAGAAACAAAAAGCAGGCCTGGCATGCACTAAATGACGGGTTCACCTGGTTAAAAGATTTAAAATATAAGGTTATACATTTACTGTTCTACATGTGTTTAATGAGCTCATCAGTTTTTGCTCCCTGCTCTGTACTGTAACAACGCTTTGGCTTAAAGAGCCAAATGGATTTTATTAACAACATTTATTGCAAAATTTCTCTTGCCACATTTCCCATTACAATTCATACATCCATTACATTTCATCTCCAACAAATCAATGCAGTTTGACTCTGCAACAATCATTTATTCAGCAATAGCTGTTTTAATCACTAATAGTTTTATGATAAAAAGTCCAAATCCTGCTATAACCACAAGATGCATGTTGATTTGCATTTAAAATCAAGCTTTTCAGGATTTTTTTAGCTGTAATTTAGTCACCTCTGTATTTTTTTTATTATTATTTATAATTTAAATGGTTTCAAAAAATTATTGTATACCTATTTCAAATTTTTATATTTTTGTTATCTATTTTTTTTTTTTTTTGTTTAAAATGATTTTAAAGGTTTTTCACCAATTATGATTAATTCCTGGTGTTATTCTTCATTATTTTTGTTGTTTTTAATTATAAAAAAATTTTTCTACAATTTTTGCACATTCTTAATTTTCCTACTGTTTCTATTTAGATTTTTTCATATATTCTTGCATTGGTTATATGTTTAATATACACACAGATAAAATCTATAATAGATAAAATAGATCTAATTCAAAATCCTAAGCAAGGCTGTATATATATAATTTAGACATGCATATTCACCTTACTTAGGATTACATTCACAAATATTTTTGTGGATTAGATTCACTTTTTTTTCAGTCAAACTATTTTTAAGATAAAATAAGAGTCATCTCAAAGTGCTACTGTACCTTTTCGCCTAGCATCTTCCAAAAGAGGAAAGTTTTCAGAAACTTTCACTTAGAGGATTTCCAGTTGCAGGCGTTGAGGTTTGAAGTTTCATTTGTTGCTTGATGGTGGGAACATACAGAAAAAAATATATATATACTTCCGAGGTGAAGTGTAGCATACTTCTGAGAATCTCGCAATCTCGTGTAGCATACTTTTCTTTTTTATTTCCAGTGTTTTCATAGGACAAATGTTTTTTTTATAAATGTAGTTTGCTTCGATAGAGAATCAGATGTTGCAACCAAAATATCAACCAAATGCATCCTGTTTATTATTAATTTCCTTTAACTCACCTAGCAAGAAGAAAAAAAGACATAATCCAATCCGAAAAAAAAATCTATGCATTTCACCTGCAGAAATGAAAAATCCCACAGCAAGGAGAGAAAAAGTTGCAAAGCAGAGCAGGTGAGGTGAGGAGTTGAGCATCCTGCCGTCTCTCAGTGAGGAAGATACATTGAAAGTCAGCCTCTCTGCCTCCTTTTATCCTCCCTCTTTCTCTCTTCCCCTGCTGCCTCACTTTGGCTTTTACCCTGGCTTCAATGTGTGCGATTCCTGTGTGTGCAGTGAGGGACCTCTTTCAGAACAGCAGGAATATATTATAACCCAAACAAAAGGAGCCGGCTTATTGTTTATGAATTACCAGCCTTCCAAAGCCAACAAAGGCCCCTATTTTCATAGAAAACTCCATTTTCATTTCAGCTCCATTTGATTACCGGAGCAAAGAAAATAAAAAGGCCTCTCCGGTCGCAATGTCCAAAAGGGATTCATTTCTTCTTCTTTCTCTCATTCAGCTCCTCTGAAAAGGTTTCTTTATTGCTTTCTTTTCAGTCCCGACATCAAAATGGGCTTTTAGGAGTAAACCAATGAAAAAAAAAAAAAAAAATTATTGCTCGCCTGTTTTGTACAATAACCAGGGCAGGGGAAAGAGAGGAGTCCTGTTTTGTCTTTGTCATCTTTCTTTTGCTTTTCTTCTGCTCCTTTCTGCTACTGGAGAAGAAAATTGCAGAGGCTGAAAATGAGTGGCACAGCTTTGGAGGGAAGTGAAATGCATAAAGCAACAATACAAGTCAAGTATAAATTATCACCGACTAATGAAAACCACAGGGAAAGATAAAGTAAGGCAGGGGAGAGCTTTGAACTCATTGTCAGACATGTACGGTGTCTCACAAAAGTGAGTACACCTTTCGGATTTCTGTAAATATCTTTTCATTTAACAATTCTGACAATTCAATGTAACAAAGTCCCAATGCAGCTTGCATTAATTGTTAATTTGCCCTCCCCTTAAATTAGCCTAAAGCACACTAATGTTCTAACACATGGTGACAAAAGGAAAGTACATCCATAATCCAAATTTCGCCAAAGGCCAGCATTATTTTCAAGCAGTGCTTTAACTCTCATAGCCATGGAGTTCACAAGATCTCCATAGGTTCCCCTCCATCCCCGTGACAACATCACAGAGTGATGGAAATCTTCAATCCTTTGATTGATAGACATGATTTCTTTGACAGGGCATCCATCATCTTGTTTTGGACTGTTGTATCGTAAACCTCCTTTTGGCCCAGTTTCCCGGGGGAATATTATAGTTTATAGTAATATTATAGTTATATTATAACTAACTTGTAATATAACTAACTATAAGTTAGCTATATTTCTTTAATATAACTAACTTCAGCCTGTTTGACCAACCAATCACAGACCCGATTCAGTGGCGCATCAGATGTTTGTAAAGCGAGATTCTCAGGAGTGACAGTGGTGACAGCCAATCACACAAAGCGGTGGGCCAATCAGGAGGTTGTGGGCGGTCTAAACACAGGGAAGCGGGCTTGACATTGAGCTGCAGTTTTCCGCTTGGTCCTAGTGCGTGAAGAATTTTTGTGTACTGTATGGTAACATTGGTTTTGGACAGTAAAACGTGCTGTTGACCAGAACGGACCTTTGAAAAAATGCAGGGGACATGTCACCCCATCCCTCTCTCCAAAATTACATCCATGCCCAAAGCCTTGACACTCCCATCACCATGCTTGACTGTTGTTGTACTTCTAACCAGGTTGCCGTTTTTAAGTGAGGCACAATGCTTCCAGTGATGAGATGGTGTAATAGTGCGTTTACACCGAATGCCATTCCAGCCACTTTTTTTGCCACATTTGGATGATGTCCCTTGATTTGCATTGCGGCTGATATCCCCCTCTTCTGTAACTTCACCGCATCGGTGAATTGGAGGAGCCTCCATTTGCTGCTTGTTGGTTTTGCCTCAACATAGCGGATCTCCATTTTACAGTGTGAGTTAGGATGGAGTGAGAGCATGAAGCCATGCAGATTGAGCACCCAAGCTGGGCCGTGCCTTGTTCTACAGTAGAGCCCAGGGAGGATAGCGCAAGTGTAGCACCTCAACCAGGTCAGAACCAGACAGAGGCGACAAGTACAAGAGAATGATGATTTTTGAATGTCCTGTTTAAGGTTGAATTAAAAACAGCAATGCTAGAAGTGTGTCTGTTGCATTGCTTTACATGGTTACACTCAACATAAGTATAACATGCGTCCAGTTGCTGGAATGGAATCAAGTAAGAATAATAAAAATAAAGACACTGGAGTTGTCATATGACCTGTTACGTTAAAGGGTCATATGACAACTGAGTGGCAAAACAGCCAATTTCATTGCCAATGTAATAACTACTACCGTTGCCAGAGATTTAGACATCAATGGTTGTGTGTTGACTGACTCCTTAACATTGAATCAAAGTAAAAAAAATTACACTTTTTGTACAAATTTATGGGGTTTACTGACTTTAAGATGTTGGGTTTAGGGCCAGAAACAAAACAACCCTGATGGTGATGTGTAATTCCCTTAATAGCAGGGTCGGTAAATGTGAGGGATTCACTGAAACAAACTATTTTACTTACAAGAGTAAACAAAGAAGTAGATTTTAGATCGTTTGATTCATTAAGGGGAAAAAAGGCTATCCAGACAAACCTGGTAGTGAAAGTATGACAGCCTCAGGAGTCAAATCATCTCATTGGTTTTATCATCGCCTCTCTTCCCCAAGTCTTTTTAATCCATTTCCCTTTGGTATTAATACATTTTTGTTCATAATTTTAAGTTGAATAGGTAGGTCCCAGTCAATAGATGAAGAAATTTGAATATTTATCACAACAGAAAGGCTAAAAGACCTTGAAAACTGGCACATCATATTCATATCTGAAATTAAACAACTTATCAGGAGCAAAGTTTTTCATATCATATGAAGAAAAGTCATTCTTAAGGCTTCAGAGGAAATGCCTGATCTACCAAAAGGACCTGAGAGCAGATTAAGGACTCAAAACAAGTTTACAATTCAGTTTAAGAGAGAGAGAGAAAGATCATGAAGAAGATTGCATTAGTGCCTATGAAAACCTATGTAAATACCAATGCTAAGCAAGAACAGCATAAATATAGGTTTCCTCTTTCTAAAGAGATATCTAAATAATTCCAAAGTTCTTTTGTATAACATTCATTGCAGTAAAAAGACATAAAAAAGTGGAATTTCTTGGGAGGTGAGAATCAAAAACTACCACAGGATTTCAGGGAGAGAACCACAAACTGAAGTCAAGCATGGAGGTAACCATTGCCGTCAATGATCTCACATTTTCAGCAACTTTGAGGAAACTTGAACTAAACGACAAACATATAGGTTAAGAAAAACTGATAGGAGTTGGATGTTCTTTAATCCTTCATAAGGTACTCAGTGAAATACTTTGAATGCAATCTTTTAAGCTAAGAGTATTATCGGAGGATGGGAGAAGACCTTACTACTTTTTTAACATTTAAAAAATATGTCTATTTTGGTGGCAAACATCAAGGTCAAAGTCATAGCAAAAACAACCACTTTCCCTAATATGTTGAAAAAAATAAAAACACAGAGGGAAAGAAACTCATTTTGTTTTTTTTAAAACATAACCTTAGATCATTCATGCTGAGACATTTTTTACATTTTAACTTAACTTACCAACTTTTTAACATATTTTGTAACTTTTCAGTTAGCTTTTTTACTTTTTCGCTTAATTGAATTGAATTTATTTTATATCACCGGTTTAGCCGTTTACCTCTTTTTACTTACCGTAACTTGTTTACTTTTTCAACTTCATTTACGGTAGGTAACATGTCACCCAAGGGCTCATTTTATTGGGAAAATGCATAAATGATGTGTGCATCCATGTAGCATTTTCTTTGCTGAATGGCTGTATATAAATCATGTGCTTCTAGACCCAACTGATAAATGTCTGGGGGACTCCATTTCTAAGGGGTATGTAAGTGATCAAATGGTAACTTGCGCCATAAAGGGTTAATAGTCTTCTGTTTCAGGGTGAAAAAAAGATTTACACCAAGCTGCTTTATAGAGAATGACCCACAGCATTTTTTCCAATATGGATTAAGTGTATGATTCATTTTAAACTTGATTCTAAAGGCCTTCATGTTATAACTAAAAAAGCTCTTAATACTTTTCTTCTTTTGCTGCTCAGTTTAAATATTGGTTTGTTTCTGAACAACAACAGTAAAGACATAAAAATGTAATATATGTTCAAATCAACAGAGAAAATAGAAAAAAAAAAAAAGCTCTGACCTTCCATAAGTAACTGCAAATGTCTTTGAAGACTTTGTAAGTTAATGTTCTTAGAATCAGGGATTTAGTTAAAATGAATATACTGTATGGTAGTTTTAATGCAAAATATTTTATATGAAGTACATGATTTTATCTTGATGTTATGGTTCAAAGTCAATTTAAACTCTGTTTTTGGGAGTTTTCAATGATTTGTCTAAAGACAAACACCTATGCTGGTACTGTCTAAGCTGATGTTATGGTAATAGGATGGTTAAAACATTACAGTAAATTATTTTTTTTTCAATTAAAATTCTAAGTTCTGCTGATAAAGCTCTGAAAACATGCATGAATGAGACCTTTATTGGACAACAGGAGAAAATTAATGTACATCATGACCAGTATATGCGATATACTGTATAGACCAAACACCTAGGCATGCACTTTTTCTACAAAATCTGTGAAGGTATTGGTCGCCGTCTGAACATTTCTGAACTCCAGTGTGGGGCTGTGATGCCAGGTGTGAAATGTCCTCTCTCTTAGATATTGCACCATCAACTCGCACTAGTATTGTAAGAAACTAGAACCCACAACTCGGCCACAAATTTGTAGCAAAGCCTAACTGAGCACAGGCAGCAGATGCAGGCAGCACTGCTACAGACCTTCCAACTTTACATGTCCTTAGAATTAGCTCAAGAAGAGAGTTTCATGGAATGGGTTCCCATACATCACAAAAAATAATGCAAAGCGTCAGATACAGCGTAAAGAACGGCACCAACAGGAATCTAGACATCTCTGGAAAGACAAATCCCAATTCTCCATCTGGCGAGGCGGCATTTGATATAGATTGGGAATGGTACTTCTGTAACTGTATTAAGCCAAATCTTGAGTTTAGTGGAGGGAGAATTATGTTAAAGGGTTTTTTTTCTGGAGCTATAGTCAGTGGTGATTTCTCATTT
>NW_015150824.1:251443-277589 GCF_000732505.1 Cyprinodon variegatus
AGCTGCTTGTGATAATGTGAGGATCTAGGCTGACACTTTATCAACACCCTTATCTTTAGCTAAGCCGACTAATATTCTATGAGTTTCAAGCTATTTGTAAGGCCAATGCATAACATCTGTATTATGTTTAGTCTGTAGCAATCAGAAACATGGCCGACAGTGGCATCGGATCAACGACCTTACACTGCAATCTGAATTTTATTTCGCGCTCCGGTGTTCAGTGTCGCTATGTCCTTGGGTAAGACACCTCACCTGCATTGCCTACTGATAGTGGTCAGAGGGCCCGGTAGCACCAGTGTACAGCAGTGTCTTCTTGCTTCTGTCAGTGAGCCCCAGGGCAGCTGTGGCTACTATGTAGCTTTCCACCATCAGTGTGTGAGTGAATGGGTGAATGACGGAATGTAGTTTAAAACGCTTTGGTCAAGTCCTCTAACTTGAAAAAAACACTATATAAATGCAGGCCATTTACCATTCAGATCAAACAACTAATTCAAACCTAAATGGTATGAATAATTTGGGGGTTAACTGTATTCGCTGAACCAGCTATTTGGGGAAATCTGTGAGGAAATATATGGGGATGTTGCCAAGAACTGGAGCAAAAACGACAACTTTTATCCAAATGTTGAACAATGGTGGTGTATTCCCATGGCTGTGGCTTACAGGCAGACTGGGCTCACCACGGAGAGCTTTTAAATCCAACTGAACGGTGCTAGTTTGCTACACATTCAAGCTATTATTCTCAAACAACAGTTCCTCTCAATTTCTCCCCCTTGTTAGATAGCACACAGGATAAGTTATTTTTAAGATCCCAATTCTCAAACTGAAACCTTTACTACTAATCACTAATGTCTCAGATAGACATATTTAAATTAAATATTGACAACCTTTGGCTTCCTTTTCTTTCATTGGCATGAGATATAAGCCTATAATTCCACAGTGTAGAGCTTGATCATATTCACTATATAGTGTATGTATAGAATATTAGCAGCCAGTTATAGACGGTGAGATCATCCGTTCTGTTAGGTAAATGTTAAGATATAGTCCAAATGTCATATTGACTGTTATCTGGATGAGTAAAAATTGAAGAAATCACAGTGTATTTTTTTTTTTTTACTAAAATATATGAATTTATGTACATGTTGACTGAAGCTATAGTTGCTTTTTCTATCTTGCTGTTTGCCTTTCATATCTGACTGGATGATTATTTGGCTCAAGACAAAAGGTGAACTAATCAATTATTCCTCTTTCAAGGCTCCAGTTCCGTTGTGAAAAGCATTGACATTTGAGCTTTCCAGAAGACATCTGCAGATTTATATGCCTTCCATTGTTTGAGGCAGCCAGTCTGCATCAAAGGCTGTAAAAGGCCTTGTCAATTCGGTGGGGACAACTCCACAAAGACTCCTTTCTTCTCAGTTGTTATGAGAATAATGCTTTTCACTGGTGTTCTGCCAACATCGCCTGGCAGTCCAGTCATGTGATGTTATTGATTGCATTGATAACAGACAACTACCATGGAAACTATCAAACACATATTTAGTGGCCAAATTAGACAAAAACCTATCGATCAAGACTTTGCAAAACAAACAGACCACGGTAACTTTTGAATCAACTTACGGCTTAAAGTCATTTTTACTGTCCACTTTTCAAATGGAAAAAAAGAGAGGTTTAGGGAAATTTTATGGAAGACTGGTGAAGATTAATGTCCAATCTGGGAAAAAATTTTGACAATACTTGTTGAGGTTTGGTTTTTACTTTCACATTTTTGTGAAAACAGGTACAGAGAGATTATATCCTAAGCAGAAGGAGGAATCATGTCTAATCTGCTGTGACTAAAAAACACAAACAAAATGCATTTGATTTACAGATTTTCAGGTTATTTGACCATTTTTATAAAAGCTTTAATGTTGACCTCTGGGTGGGCAAGCAAGATGGCAACAGCATAACTGAATGGCTCCACAACAAATATTAAAACAAAATCTTATTTTCAAGAAACACAGGAACTAAATACACCAAAAAGCCTGTTAAAGTGTCTTAACCTATATCCAGGGGTGGTCATCTGTCTAGGTAGTTATTTTAAAAAGCAAAAAAATAAAGAATGCCGGGCCAGTCACTTGATTACAGAAGTTAAAAGCATAGCTAACAAAGCAACTAATTTAAAGAAATGAGATAATAACACTATGAGAATGGTAATAGCTTTCACAAAATAAAAAAATCAAACATAAATGCATAATTAGATGAAGCAGAAACCCATATTTGTCAGAATCCAGCAGATTGAAGAGGTATCTGTAAATCTAATAACAGAGGGCGACCTAGGAGAAATTGTAAGAGATTTCTGCAGTTCTGCAGACAACTCTGCAACTCTGCAGTTGCAGCAACTAGCACCTAAGTTGGCTGGCGAGATCAAGAATGTTAGGTGGACCAAGACGGGAAAGGCAGACAAGCAAGAGAAATTAAAAAATTAAACGCGAGAGGGATTCAAGAAGAAACAGGATGCTTTTAGAAGGGAACATGCAAAAAAAAAAAAAAATTGTTAAAGCTAAAGGAAAGAAAGAGGAGCAGATCACTGCCCTCTTCATATACAACCAGATGTTACCGCGAGTCAGTTCCAGCATTCTCAAGGAAAAAATTAAAGAGGTGTTAAGACAATATATACGCAATAACAAGGTTGGAGAATTAGATACTGACGATTCCTACAAATATGCAAAATATTACCACTGTAAATTATCACCCATTAATTACTTAAACAAAATCTGACCAGTCCAGCTTCAGTCTATTGCCTTATATGGGACAAATGCAAAGAGTGGAAGCTATTAAAATGACAATACTGCGAAAAATACTTGATTTTTTTTCAGACTTTACTGTCAAAATTAGCCAAAATGACCTTTCAAGAAATTGATAAACTGATATCAACGTCCCAGTCCTTCACTGATTAGAAAAATCATTCAAGGGTGGTGCTGAGTGGCTTTTTGAAAAATTTTTCATCAGTGACACTTCACAAATGAACATCTAAAATATACAGAAAATTACAAACCCTATAGGGAGAACACTCATTATACATCAAGGAAAAATGTGAGAATGAGGCCAATCATGAAATTCACTCAAAAGAGTGGCTAAATATTGGCTACAATTGCTAGAAACTCACATCCTCATTAATATATAAGGAATTTGCCTGGAAAAAATGTAATTCCCTTCTTTAAAAACACCAGCTCAACAAGGTGGAGGTGTACAGTAGATAATTCAGGCTAGAGATCATTTGGATCATTTTCACATCTTCTACCATATCCGTTACTCTGACTTGCTTTCTTACTGGAGCAAATTCAACAAAGTTTGGAAAGTGTTCTTGGAACCAACCTTGTCCTAAATTTTTAAACTATATGTTCCTGGGCAAAGAACAAATTGTATAAAAGAGTTCTACAAAACATCTATGTTTAATATAATGCTAGTGGTCAGGCAAAAGCAGTGACTATGAAACGGATGTGTTGAAACGCCTACATTAAAAGACTGGATAAAAGGGACCCCATTCAGATGAAGAAACTGGCTGATGATTCGCATTGAATATTCAAAGAATGCTGGAAATTATGGAGGAATTTTAATGGACAGCAGGTGTGAAACATTTGAAAAGTGAAGGTTACCCATCAATTGCTTTGCTATTCTGTTCTGTTTTGTCCAGAAAACAACAGTTACCTTAAGACGGTAAAAAATAAATAAATAAATAAATAAATAAATAAATAAATAAATAAATTCCCATCAAGATCAAAATATTTCAGGGTATATTCAAACCATCTGAAATGTAGTACTCTTTAGTGAGAAAGATTATTCCAGGTGAGAAGCTAAAACTAAATTCAGAATTCAAAATAGAATTCTGACTTTAATTTTAGAATTCTTAATTGACTCTCAGAATCACTAGATTTCTGACTTGACTCTAAGAATTCTTACTTGACTCTCATAATTCTGAGTAGAATTCTGACTTGACTCTCAGAATTTTAACTAGAATTCTGACTTTAATCTCAGAATTCTAAATAGAATTCTGACTTTAATTTTAGAATTCTTAATTGACTCCCAGAATCACTAGAAATCTGACTTGACTAAGAATTCTAACTTGACTTTGAAAATTCTAACTAGAATTCTGACTTTAATCTCAGAATTCTAACTAGATTTCTGACTTGGCTCTCAGAATTCTAACTAGAATTCTGACTTGAATCTCAGAATTCTAACTAGATTTCTGACTTGAATCTCAGAATTCTAACTAGATTTCTGACTTGGCTCTCAGAATTCTAACTAGATTTCTGACTTGGCTCTCGGAATTCTAACTAGAATTCGGACTTTAATCTCAGAATTAAAGTTAATCATATAACTTTTTCTCATATCATACTGAAATACATTTTAAAAACCAGTTAACTTTTTTATTTTTCAGTGGCCCTAATCCTCTTCTGTATATGCATCATCCGCAGCAGATAAAAATAAAAAAATAAAATAGCGACTTAATTTCACTTACATGTTTTTCAATCCGGTCTGACTCCTCCAATGAAGTTGTTGAAGATCCTTCCTTATCTTGCTTTCTCTGGTTATTAAGCTGAAATCATGAGCGAGAAAATCTCCGTCGTTTTTATTATGATTTTATGACTTTATATTTTCTAATATAGTATACATACCATAGTAAAAAATAAACTGGTGTTTGTTTGTTTCTTTATCGTTAATCCGTGTTTTGTCCAGCTTGTTTTTTTGGTTATTTTGATAGAACTCTAATCAAAGTCGCGCTGCTTTCACCTGCGTTTAGTTAAGCTGCAATACACTTTTCCATATAAGGGTAGATGAGCTTAGCGACCACGGAAAAACAGAGGGGCGCTGTTGAGCAAATTCCGCCTTAAATGTGCTTCACGTTTAAAAGAAGTAGAATAAGGAAAATGTGTATTTTTACAGTTTATTGTTGAACTAATATTTTATTTGACACTGTGTGTAATTTAGAGGTGAAAGGAGAGAAAACTGTATTGCTTAAATTCGAAAAAAATAAATAAAAACGGAAAATTATGGCACGAGTATGTATCTACCTTACTTGAAAAGTAAACTAAGTTTACAATTACTTATCTTAGCAAAAAAAGCTTTAATGGGAGTGTATTAATGTTTGGCAATATTATGGAAATTGTTAACAGGCAACATCCTGAATGGGATTACACAAAAAACTGGTCAGTTTTCAGAACATTGTAGATATTCTTTTATTCTCATAGACTAAAGTTTTCATTTGGATTTAGAACTTCATTGACGGTCTGACAGGTGAAATAAATAAAGATTGACAGTTATTATAACCTTTGCAATCATCATCAATACAGGTTCACATGAGACATTTACAGCAGTTACAGATAAATACATAAGATAGAGTTAATCACTGCCATAATTGATCATATAGCTAATCACACATGGGTTAAACTGGTAGAAATCCAAGAGAAACTACTCTTTAGAAGAGATCTGATGTAGCGAGCCAAGGTCAAGTATAAAACAGGTATTTACAATAAAAGCAAAAGTTTTAAAAAAAGATACAAATAAAAAAAAAATTGAATAAATTCTACAATAAATTGCATAATGACATCATAAATAGAGAAATTTTCCAGTGTAGTATTGCTTTAACTTTGGTTTTGCAGAGAAAAACTTCTGATTGACAAAATCCCATTGTTTGACTCAAACAAGTGAGTCAGAATTTGACGTTTCAGATACTAAATTGACAATATTAGACAAACCTGCACTTTGGAACAGTTTATGGAAATCTCTAAACACTTAAGCACTTTAATAACATCTGAGAAATATTCAGTTTTTCACAAAAGTAGAGAAAAATGTTCCATTTAGTGGTTTATCTAGAGTGTGACCCAAGTAAAAATCATGTCTTTTTATCTATTTATCGAGTTATTGATAGCTAGAAGTAATCCACTGACCTAAAACTTGGACAGAAAAACAGCAAACTGATGAAAAAGTGTTTGCTTAAGAGGCAGTGGAGGTTGGTATAACATTTTAAGCACCTTTTTAATATTGCTTGAATTATAAAATAATAAATATGTGTTTATTTTGAGCAGGAAAAAAATGTCAGTTATGTTAAAATCCTGAGTTATTCTAAAGCCCAAACGTTTATTTAGATGCTTTAAAAGTTAATAAGTTCAGGTAAAGGTCATTAAAATCCTAAAAAGTATTCTAAGTTCCTGCTATATAAAATTCATTTATTCTACTTTTTTTTGGTCCCAAAACATAATCTGGTTACAATTAAAACTAGGGCTGAACAATTTTGCCAAAAATCATAATTGCAATTATTTTCAACCAATATTGCGATTTTATTGCGATAATCCTTTGCACTAAGCACAACTATGTCTATGTTTTACTCCAAGGTTTCAGTTTTTTCATGACCTTGAAAGCCTGATTTCAGTGTTGCAGGACTTTACTGTTAAACTTGCAAAAACAAGTCCTTACTTCTACTATAATGCATTAATCTAGGTTGTAGCTGCTACTCTTCTGTGCAGTGCATACACACTTTTACTGCCACCTAAAGGGCTGGAGGGAGAAATTTAGTGTTTTACTCTTGTTAATTGTGATAAAAAAAATTTGTCACTCTGCAATTAAAAAAAAATTATATTTTTCTAAATTGTGATTATATTACAAATGCAATTAATTGCCCAGGCCTAACTAAAACCCAAAATTTAAAAGGTTTTTGTTTTATGTTTTTTTAAAGCTAAATAGTCTTTATACATGCTGGTTCATCATTTACTGATTTATAATCCGTTTGGTGTAACCTTACAGCTGGCTTGTCAGTTCTTTTAAGGTGCAATGCTTCAATAGTCCATGAAAAGTTGAAATACACAGTTCAGAAGTTCAAACACATTCCTAATAGAACCACATGATCTCCTTCTCCCAGGACTGAATATGCAGCAGGAAACTTTATGATTTTTAAAAGCAAGAATTGAATCAGGAAGATTGAAATCATTTGGAGTTGCTGTAATCTTGACAGAGAGCTCTTAGAGAGTCCAGCTTAAAATACTTTAGTAGCCGTAAACAACTCTCTGGCAGAATTGTAAAGGGACCTTTGGTGCATATGTCCTCCTCTATAAATTCCATTTCTGTCTATATAGTTTCAAAAAATAGATGATGTCGTATCGAGCATTTGTGGTCTTAGTATAATTGCACAGGGATTTTTAACAATATTTTGGTGTATGTATATATTTGAACCTTTAAATATAATTTTAGTCCTTAGACGTTCATAGAAAATCAAGGGTAAAATGAATTTTAAATTCCTTAAAAAGACTGAAGTTTTAAGTTGTGTATCAAACCCTTTAAATGCATCCTGAGTGAATAAAATAAGTTATTGTTTGTTTCTCCAAGTTGGAATCTATGTATAACCGTCCTATTAATTCACAAAGTGTAGATAACAATACTTTCCTTGAATACAAGAAATTATATACGACCAGTCAAAGGAAAGGCAGGAACACTGATAAAGAAACAAAAAAAAAACAGTCTAATAAGAGTTAAGAAGAAGAGAATAAGGGCAAAATGTCTTGTTCTAATTTCTACCAGCTGTTATGGCTTCAAAGCTTCGTGTTCAGTTTAGATGGCTTCAAGTTCTAGGTCCATTATTTGGCACAGGGCTTAGTTTGAGGGGTTAGTTGAATGAAACGGACGTATGCTGAAGTGTGGCAAAAACTGCTGGCAGCTTCTGTCGGCACAGCTAACGTCTCTCGTCATATGATGACGTAAAATTCAGAAATTGGTCCCCGTTTCAGATCTGTACTGGTTTCAGAGATTAGTCTCGTCCCAGGTTGGATCATTCATGTTCTTCAGGACCCTCCTCACAATTCGCTCCAGCTCTTTTCTTGCTCGCTGCTCCTCCTCTAGTGTCCTCTTTATTCTCTTGTTGTCCTGAAAAATAGAAGGAGATAAATATCCTCAAAGATGGAGAGAAAAGAATCAAATAGCAGAAGACAAGTCTGCAAATTCAATGTAAAATTTTATAGAATTCTTTCTATATACAAATTAAGCAGGTCTTTTGTCCACCTATATACACTATATATCCAATATAGCCATTTTTTTTATAAATAAACTGATTTTGTAGAGATACAGGTGTACTTACGGATGATTAACATTTGAATTATTAGTTTTAATATATTTATATATAGAGATAAATAAAGGTACAGAGAGAGAGAAGGAGAGATTTTACTAGAAAACTAATATACGTATTCAATAAGGAGCCATTTTTTATTTCCATCTCACTTGATAAGGACCATGACTACTTAATTAAATTTATAATGCACTTTATAACTTACCAAACATTTGTTATTATGGAATTTTAACTGCCTTATATAGAGTTTTGGCTAATTAGTGACTTTTTTTTACTGGGGTTTTAACGAATAACCCATAAGTAAGACACAATCCCCATTTAATTTTTTTATGTTCCCTAAATATTGGTTGTGAAAGCATATTTGTTCACTGAAAATAGACAAGCATAAACATGTCCAACATAGATGGAAAGATCAAACCGACCTGTTTGAGTTCCTGAACCTCATCTCTGAGGCTATAAACAGTGTCCACCAGGCTCCTGCAGAGAAAAACAAAAAAACAACATATTTTTTGTTTCAACAATCAGTGCTTTCACCTCGACAAACAAAGTCGGGACTGAGATGAACTATGTTCACCAAATCTAAAACACAAACAAAGCAAAAAAAAGTGTGTTCACATATGCAGGAGGTGAAGTCTGGAACTTTAACTATAAAGAAGAAAAAACACAAGAACTTTACATTCTCACAACTTTTATGGCATGATAATGGGGCTGAATTTTAAACAGCACCTTACAACATACTGCATCTGTTTTACACCTGAACTTGTCAATACAGTTTTATTTTATCCTCCTCTATCTCTGTAACAGCAGACCTTTAGACCATTTATAATCAATATTCATTGTTGAAATATGCACAAGACCAACCTGACCTCGTCAAACTCTTTATTTTCCTCTGCATTGTTTTCCACGAGAAGTTGCAGTGAACTTGTGGATATTCTTTTTAGTCCTAATTGTTTTTTTTTGTACCGGTACTTCTTTTTAAAGATGGGGGGTGGGAGTAGCAATACAACTGGCCTATGTCAAAGTATGATGCAAATAGGGGTGTAACTCAATGCACATTTTAATCCATAATCTAATTGGATGCGTTTTAGAAGAGTGATGTCATGATGCATTCTAACCTCACTGCCACCATATTGAGTATCGAACGCTTAGGTTAGCTATGTGGCGCTTCTGCTCAATCAATCTCATTTGAATACCCGTGGGCTTAAACAAAGAAAAATCTGTGTTGGAGGTTATCCATACGAAGTCTCTGCAAACTTTTTCAACACCTTTCTACAACCCCCAGATTTTTTCCTTTCATATCTTATAAGTATATCTTATACAAACCTGTCTTTGTACACCAGAGAAAGTCTAAAAGCTTTTAAAATCATAGATACTTATCCATTTTTCACAGCTGGGTTAGTAACCGGAAAATTTGGCATCCGAGGAAAAGGAAGATATTGGTATATAGAGCAAAGGTACGTCTCGTTCTGCTGATTTCTATGCTTACTTAATGTAAACAGCTAAACACAACTATAATGTAAGAAGCAAAATCTAAAGATCATGATATCAAATGCATTTTTTCAGGTGTCTAATCAGTGTTTACTAATCACATAATTTTCTGGATACATTTTTTTACAGCACAATAAATCAAGTCAACAGCAGTTAACAGCAGCCTAACCTCTTGTGACTTATATCGACCCTCACCTAAAACGAAATGTACCCTGAACTGACGGTTACTTGCAGTCAGCACCCAGTCAGCCCTTCTGATCGCTGGCAATCTCTGAACACGTTCATTCTCTTTTGGTAAGCGTAAGTAATATACCGTCGGGTGTGACAATAAAAATGTGACCCAAAAATTTGCTGGTAAAGATTCTCAGTCATAGTCATTCCAAAAACGTTTAAAAAAAACAAAGCACTGGACTTTGTTTTCAAGTTTGAAGACGTTTCGCTTCCCATCGAGGAAGCTTTTCATTTGAAAATGTCAGAAGAAGCTTTTCGGTCCACTCTATAAAGCCTCAAACTCAACGCTAATTCTGACATTTTAAATTTAAAAAGCGTCCTGAATGGGAAGTGAAATTTCTTCAAACTTGGAAACAAAGTCCAGTGGATAGTTTTTTTTTTTTTTTTACTTTTTTTGGAACGACTATGACCTGGATGAATGAGAATCTTCACCAGCAAATATTTGGGTCACATTTTTTCCGTCACACCCGACGTCATGACATATGGACGACATCTTTGACAACGGGGACCAGAGCAGGTACTCAATATGGCCGCAGCTACATTTCGGTGAACATTTGAAGAGTCTGTGAATTCAGCTGCAATGCATCTATATCAGTTCTTCTTATATTAATCTAACTACTGAGATGTACCCTTTACATCCGCAGTCTGATTTATTACCTTTCCTCCACTACAGTTTGCCCATTGCTTCTTGTTTCTTCAACGATAATCTTCTCCTCTTCTGGGAACAACATGTGAACATCTTTCCTGCTGGAGCCTAAAATTGTAATTTAAAAGTTATTACTGCACAAAAAAGTTTGTTGTTTCTAAGAAAAAAAATGTATCAGATAATATCAGAATCTAAAAAAGAATAACTGAACTAAAAAAATAAATAAAATACAAGCCAATGTTTAAGGGGGGAAAGGTCACTTTATCTACAGTAGTCAAAGGTTCAGTCTGCATAAAAGGTTCTCAACAGCGGCATCTTACGGGAAAACGAGGCGGTCCTGTGACTTTGAGAAGTCCAGACACTGTCATAATCAGAGTCTTCTGATTGCTCAGAAGACGGCAGGTTACTGGGGATCACAGCCACAGAGAAGCTGGGCTCAGCCAGCACATGGTTGTGCATGAGGTCAGTTCCTTGCCATGCTTTACGGTGCCATAAAACAACCAACAATGGGGAGGTTGGGGGGGCAAATCAAATCATAATGGATAAGGTAAAAAAAAGTGTAGGACAAACCGTAAAATAAATTCCAACAGTAATAAACACACAACACAAGGAGACATTGAGAATAATAAACGGGTTTTACAGGAACATTGTAAGAAAATAGGCAGTGGAGGGATGAGGGTGACATGGCGTAGCAATGCGAGGAAAATTAAGGATAAAACAATAGATGGATGGTGATAAATAGGATAAGAGAGAAGAGAGAAAAACGGTTAGTAAAAAGGCTTGATGCATAAAAAGACAATTAGTGCCAACAGTTTAATTATGATGATGGATGTAAACATCACTCACTGGAATTAAGAGTCTGACGAGTCTTTGCACTCGTACAGTAGGCTTCGATCACCTTCAGTATCTGAGCATCTTCCTCCAGAGCTGCTGTGCCTGATGCAGACGAAACAAAAAAATAATTAGGATAGAGAGAAGATACCTTAAAACATTTGAATCCAGCAGAACAAATGTAAAACAAACATCAGTTTTAAACTCCTACTAAGGAGAACTAATAGAGCAGCATGTCTGCCTGAAACAATTGATCAACTTATTTTTTTTTTTTTTGTTGTTGTTGATCAGGCTTGAAACAAAAAATACATTAATCAAAAGTAAAAGAATGCATTAATTTTATTAATTAACCAAAGCCATAAAATTACTTTAACTAAAAAAGGCCAAGGGGAAATCTTGACCTAATAGAATTAGACTGCAATTTTCATGTTTAAGTTGCAAAGTGTTAATTATATCAGTTTCTGAAAATAGTGAATATGTGAACTTTATAAAAGTTACTTTTTCAAACCCTGGACTGATTGCAGCTTGGTGTCTGATCTGTTCTTACTTTTTCTGGTAGTGAAATCTTCCTCTGATGGTTTCCTCTCTGGTTTTCTTATCGTAGGGAGCAGAGGCCTTTTGTTTTTGGGACTTTTACTTACATCCTATGAAAAAGAGAAAACCACAGAATCAGTGCATTAAAGTACAGAAGGTTAAGAAGGTTAAAATAAATTTTAAGTGTTAAAAAGTGGAAAGAAAAGAATACATGTTTTTTTATATTTTCCAATGGAAATCTGAAGCCTCTACATGCTTTCTATATGGTCTGCACGCGACAATCATTCTCTCATTCACCAGACGTGGAAGTCGGAGCCATTTGCAAGGACTGCTTTTGCCCGATGCAGGTTATCCTAAACTGGGATGTTTTGTTCAGTTTGTGGATAAAACTTCATGTGTGACTTTTCCTGTTCGGCTCGGACCACGTGCGCCCGGATTGTCCGTCATTGACAAATGCTATAAACATAGACTGGAGTGTATAAAAATAGATTAAAGGTGTTCAAATGTCATATCACCACTATTACGCTAGACCGAGAACGCACCAAATCCCCGGATGTTGTTCTCGCTCCGCCCTCTTTACCCAGCATGCATCAGAGCAGACTTGTCCGTTCTTAAGATTGACAGCTGTCCCTGAATGCACCGCGACAGCAGCAGCTTTCAATTGAACGCTCCATTGAAAGTTAAAAGTTCTCTTTTCTGTTGCTGTTGTTCAATAAAAGTACGTTTTAAGATAATTTGAGGCGAGAATATTACATTTTAAAGTGTCACTATATGGCCCATTTACCGATTTAATGTAATTAAAAATGAGATTTCAAAAGTTGAGAAGACCGCGGCAACCAGCGGAGCTCCAAAACTAACCGCAGCCCGTCTGCAGCAGCTCTTGGCATAGCCGTGTGTGAAGGACCGCTGGCTCTGATGGCGATTTTTTTGTTTTATTTAGACAAAATTTTTATTTTATTTGGGTTTATCTGACACTGTCCATCATTATTCCCCCACTAAATGAAAAAAGTAATAATTCATTATCTAGAGACTATTAATAACAGGAGGTGAAACGCAGCTCTAGAAGAGCCGAGCGTGTGATGACGTCACGAGTACGCTTCTGTTCCAATTGACCCATATCTATGCTGCGTGCTCCCATTCTCGCCAAGTCCACACTTTCCTGTGTTCTTGCCAAGACCAGACTTGACGAGAACGCAAGTCTGTACATATTGATATTGAATTATTGCCTGGTTCCAAGTTCAACCATTAGCCACAGACACCTTCATACAAGTCCTAGCTTACGTTTGTTTAGACTCGTCAACAGATTTTTGATGAGTACCTCTTTGAAGCACAGAGCAGCAGAGGGTCTTAGCGGAGGTGCAGGGCGAAGACAGCTCAGAGTCCAGGGTTTGGGAGTGCTCGGTGGCTCCAGGCTTCCAAACATGGGGCTAATAATGTGATTTGTTCCATACGACGAAGGATGAGGCAGAGTGTGGTAAGGGCTCCCACCGCTCTCCCCTCTAGAGTGTCTGGAGGGGGTGACAGGATGCGAGGGCAGCTAGAAACAACATGGAGAAGGAGGGAAAAAAAGAGATGAATGAGCGTCGAGTGTCGGTGAAGATCAACAATGACCGTTTCATGCAAACGGCTCCTTACTGTGTGATAAACAGCCTGAGGCTTGTGCACATGAGGTGAAGTGGTGTGTGTGTGTTTGGTGAGAAGGTCCAACCAGTCTTGCAGATCCCGCTGAGTTTTACATGCTATCTGCGTGCGCTCACATTGGCTGCCTGCACAACAACAGAAACACAAACATGAGGACTTGCTATATGAACTAACCAACATGATAACAGAATTGCTTCATAAACTAGATGAGTTTAACACCTTTTTTGGTAAAAAATCACATAGAGGGCTCTGATTATTTCAGTAAAAAGATCAATAAGGGGCTGACCTGATATTTCAAAAGCATTCTTCAAGTTTTCTCCATCTTCGATTCTAGAGATGAGCATTCCTGATAACGGCATCTTCCCCTACAGACAATCAGAGGAGGTCAATTTATAGGGCGCTCTCAATATCTCATGGTGTATGATAAAAATTACAGTATTTAGCAAAACATGAACCACTGTAGAATGTAGTGATACCTGGTATATGAACCCACTCATCCTGAGGCTCACTGAGATCATGAGCAAAGTGTGAGGAAACAGGAGGAGGTAGCATTCGCCAGATTCCTGAAAGCCAAAACGTTTTTTTTTACGCATTGTTCACTTCCAACAGTTGAAAAATACAATTCAATATCTCCAGCATCGATGTCTACAGTCTCAGAGTTTGGTACCTGGCAGTTTTGTGTATGAACTTTGACTTGAGACATATGTAAAACCGGGCCAAGAGTTTTGATATCGTCTCCCTCCCAGTTTCTGATTGGCTCCGTCAGAATTTCCAGCTCCAGGCCCTTTTTCTTCCTCACCTCATCACATTCAGCCTTGCACAAAAACAAAGCAAACACAGGTTACAAAGAAATCAGCAGAAAGTGATCAAAGTTATTGTTGTACCACTGGTAAAACAGGTTCAACTTGTGGCAACAGAAATGAAAAAGAGGCATTCTTACAGCAAGGCTTTTAAAAGCTGCCATGGCAGCATTGAGGTCAGTTTGGTCGGGGTGTTGTTCCTGAAAAACAATTAGAAAATCAAAAAACAAGAACATTTAACTGCTTAAGTTTTGAGCCTGTGAATTCTTACATCCATGTGTCTTTCCAGCTCTTTCAGCAGCGCTGGGTATCTTTCCATTCTGATGAAGGGTTTACTTAAACTAGTTGTCAGTGTCCAGAGACCAGGACTAGGTGCTCCCTTTGACTCCATAAATTCTTCAAGATCCTTACTGAGAGACACATAAGCAAACACATTAACTCTAACTTGTCTGTAGTTTTTTTACATGTTTAATGTTTGCGTCTGGCATCACCTTTGCTGTGTGAGCACGCTGACTGCAAATGGGTGATTGGCGCAGTAAGCCAAATATATGGTCTTCATCTGAGGCATCAGACTCAGAAAGAAACCTCCGATTCTCTGCTGGCCCTCTGGAAGTCTGCACAAATTATTTTGTAATATTAAACTGGATGAAAACAATTTAACTACTTTAATTACACAGAAAAAAAAAGGTTGATTGAAATTAAAACCACAAAGATAACTAAACAATGCTAATAAAAGAACTCAGAAACATAAAATAACCGATTAATCAAAATTATAACTCTGCTGACCACTAGATGTCTCTGTTGCTACATTTGCTACATCAGCGCAGAAGTGCTGGCACTCATGTCTTAAACAAGGAAGCATGATGTCATTTAAAAAACTGCAGGAAGGCACAATCAGCATCAAAAACACAAAAAAACATGCTCACGTTTTTGTTTTTAATCATAAGCAGTTTTGAACCTGAGAGAGGATTAAGGAATTTAACAAATGAAGAAAAAAAAAATGACTGACTTGGTCTGTTCATCCAAGGATTGAACAAGCATCTGCTGAAAGGTTGAGATCTCCTCCAGATTCCCCTGAATATGATTGATGTCAACGCTGCTGAGTCTGTATAACCACAAAACAGCAAGAAGACAAACAGACATGCATACCTGCTCATGGGATATGATTCAATTCTGTCTATTTTTATAGCAGTGATTCACAACAAATGTATCAAAGCACCTCACAAAAATAAAATTCTGTCACGTATCAAAGTGAGAAAGTGTGAGAAGCATCAACCTGTCGGTGGGGTGAAGGGAGCGAAGGTACGTCCCCAGGAGACTTTGCAGCTCCCTTGAATATTCACTCTCTGCCTCCAAGATGTTTTGTAGCACCTATTGGGGATGAGATTTTACAAAAAAGAATAGAATATCACGTTTTTACCTTTACTTGTTTTTATTCAGTTTCTATTTTCCTTGTATTGTATTGTTAAGTTCATGTAAAGCATGTAAATTGTGAAATATTAATAAACGTACCTTGACTTAAAAAAAAAAAACATTTCATAATTGCCTGTGTTTTCTAGTATCTCATTTATGAAGATCTACAAAATGCAGCATTAAAACATTAAATTTCAAACCCTCCCTTCGATCTTCTAGTCACCAGTGAGAAAACAAGCATTTTTCATATAAAATGCAAACAAAATGTGTGCAAGGTTTAACGCTTTAACGCTCCTTTATTATGCAAAATTCTTTTTAGAAACATCTTGTATCTGTCATGTCAAAGCTGTGTATGACATTCACAAATGGGGGCGGGGGGTGGGGGGGGGTGGAAGTATCTCGCTCAATGCCTTTCTCCACCTCTTGGCGAATTTGAGCTCAAAAACAGTGTTTCAAAATCAGCCTTTCCTAATGTCTTTAGGGGGATCCGCATTGCACAGATATTGGCAGATTTTCACATGACTGTCTATCAGGCGGTCATTATGAAAATAACCAATGTCAAGCATGGATTGTTTTTATTGATGAGTTTTTTATCTGAGCGGACATGTATCTTTTTCCTGCAATTGATCCATTTTGGTTTTGGTCAAAGTCCCCAAAACAGGGAGACAAGTCAACAGGACAATAGAGGGAAGGGGAGACAGCATTCTGAGCTGGAGCCTAGGATCCACAGGGGTGGATTGGATCTACCTTATCTGCCATATCTGCCTTATAAGGCAGCTCAAGAGGAGAACAAAGAAGCAAAGCCAAAGATCTGATGAAGTCCCAACAAAACGATGAAGGCGGGTTAGAGGCTACTAATAGGTGGGAGTAGGGCAGCGGTACATTTGAGAAGCCCAAAATGGGGAGGCTAGTTAGCATTTAAAGGCTACTGGAGGTGGAAGAATGACAGCGGGGGATCAGATGAGCCTACTGGGCAGAGCAGGTGGCAGAGCAAAAGAGATAAGGCGACTTCTGGTCGGTGTCTGCATTGGAGTTAGGACCACAAAACAGACTTTCTATGGCTAAATTTAAAAGGCTTTTTTAAAAGCCAGTCGCAATTATCTTAGCATTCCCCTCTTTATCCTTTGTCATTATTTTATCAGTCTTCCATTCTGATTTAAAAAGCTCATCTCCACTGCCTCCTTCACTAAAACATTGGTCAAGTCATGATACTTTTCATCTCCTATAGCAGGAGAAACCAATTAAAAACCATTGGGGTCCAAATAAAGAAAATCAACAACCAGTAAAGGTCCGGAGGCATTTTTAATCATAATCTGTTACTTTAAACAGCTTTTAACACTGAAATAAAATCCAGGTGTTTATGCATCCATTTTTTGCATTGAATTAAAAAATATATATAGATAAATATAGAACGTTTTTTCATTTTAAAATCTATGTTTTTGAAGTAGAAAACAGCAATCTTTCAGTTTGGTATAGAGACAATTTCCTGACTCACTTTTTTATAAAACACCTGAACAGATGTTTTGTTTTTGTTTTGGTTTTTTCTTTTTTATGGACTAATGAGAGGCTGCCCTGCAAAAAATCCAGGTGGGCTCATTGTCAGCAGCTTTTATTTTCAAATGTACAATAACATGGGACATTAAAGAATCAACTAACCCTCCTACCATTAAAATGTAGTGATCTACGACTAGTCAGGTAAACAGATCGATTTATACACCAACCAACAGGACTAGATGAGATAAGTGGAGTGGTTCACTGGAAGCTGTTGGATTAGCTTTTATAACTCAAAAACATAGGTTAAAGGAGAAGGTGATGCTGAAGAAAAATTCCCCTAAAGCAGCTCATCTTTAAACTGCAATCAAAACAACTTGGACAATGTGCAGGCTTAATTTTATATGTTTTTAATTAAGATATATATATTTGGTAAACAAAATAGGGCAGGAAATTGTGAATTTGAGAAAATAAAGTGAATAAATGAAATAAAAATGCCCAAAGCAGACATTTTTTACCCATCTAAGCTTCTTTCCTGCTGTTGCATTAGCGTCTAGGAACAGTTTTCACTTCAGGCTCGACCTGTTCGCCTGTGTATAAAGAACACTCAGGAACCTCGACCATAGATAGCACGGTCTGCATAGACTGCAACATCTTGCTACATTATTAAAAACACTCTCGCACCAGAAAGAGCCCACCCCGAGGCAAGGCTGCCCCAGAAACCACTGGGATGGAAGGAATAACCTACATTAGAGTGGCCGCACTCTGTCACACAAAGCTGACGATGCCATGTGGACTCCACGAATCATGCCATGCTTATACGCACACACAGACATGCTTATAGGATCAGTAATTAAAAGTGTAAATTAAAAATAATTGATTGTGACAATCCACAATAGGAGAATCACCCTTTAGCTTGCCTAAAGTCCAAAGACCGATCAAAAAACAAACAGTTTTTTAACATTAAATGAAAAAATGTAATGCTTTTAGATTTAATGTTCAAACCAGTTCTTAAATGTCCCTGTTTGAGGCTTTCAACAGATTTCACACTAGATGTTTGACTTAAAAAAACATAAGGAGCCAACAATAGCAACATAAAAATACTCACCACATTATAGTAGGTCTTGGAGATGATGGTGGTGTCAAAACCTTTTGGTGGACTTTTTAGAGTCCCACACTTTTGCTTGTCTGTTTTGTCTGAAAATACAAAAAAATGCAGGTCTTAGTTTTTGTAATTGAAACAGAAGATGTGATGCGTTTAAGGCTAAATAGATGGATCCTCATATATAATACATTAAATGAAAAGTTTTTCTTTTCAGTCATTTCATTAAATTAGAGAAACTCCTAATATATATATATATATATATATATATATATATACACTAATTAGACATAGTGTGATACATTTAAAGAGTGTATTGCTGCTGATCATAAGGGGTTAATGAAATCTCCAAAACTTATTTTCCCAGAATATCTAAGTATGACAAAAGTATATGTAATATTCATTGCAAAAAGAACAACAACAAAAAAAAATTGATCCCCATGTCCGGTAACCAAGTGAAACAATGCAGAGTTGAGTGGAAGACAAAAGTGTGGTAAAAATAAAACCCATCACAAGAAACAAGAAAGACAGAGAAAATTGTGAAGAGGAGCTAATTCAGCAATCTTTAAACTAAATTCTCTAGCAGTAGATTTGAAGCTAATAATTTGATTCATTGATTATTTAAATAATACAAAACTAAATTAGTAATCATGTAGAGACTGTAAAACATAACATATGCTAAACGCAGACATGAAAACGGGTGAGGAATGAGGAAGGTGAGAGGGATTAAAACCTTTTAGGAAGATCTGGGGAATGCTCACCTGGATGAAAATGTTGTAATTTAGAAAAAAAGTCATTAAAAAGCACCAATCTACAAAAAACTGGGTAAGCAAATCGAGCGCGCCTTAGACCTTAGAGAAGGCGCGCTCGATTTGCTTACCCAGTTGTCCAGGAAGGAAATTAATATTATTAATAAGTATTTCGTGCGCACGTTAAACTTATTGCGTGGCCACGAAGTAGTATTTCGTGCGCACGAAATACTACTTTGTGGCCACAATTAAAAATTATTTTTGACCATGTCATCAGAGGGGCTCCGTACCAATCTAGCAAGCTCTAATGGATTAATAAAGCAATGTTACAGGGCAGTACAACTGTAAAGCATTAATACATAATCATAATAAATTGTTTTCTAACTCCCTTCTAAAATGGTTTCTTATAAATCTAGCATTTCCATTTTTTTTTGTTTTAATTTTTAATTATTTAACAATAAATGCCCTGTTGAAATTACTACCAGGAATAGTGATTTTTTTTTTCCCTCAATTTTCTTTTATTTTATTAACTCTATCTTTGCTTGGTACAACACTGAAAGAACTCTTTGTTGAAAGACAAATGTAAAAATTAGCACCCTGGATGAACAAAAACTAAACTTTCATGGTTGCAAATTCAAACAGAGTCTACCTCAGTGTTTTGGACTCTGACAGCAGAGCAATTTGGACCAGCAGTTAGAGAAGTCATGAAGGACAGAACCAAAGGTAAGTGTGATCAGGTAAGTTTCGTCTCTATTTTGGTGCTTATTAACTATTAGCTTACTTTGCTCTGGTGTTTATGGGGAGCTTAGAATGCTGTAAAACTGCGAGCTGAGGCAATAAACCAATAAACCAAGTCAGCAGTAGATCAGAACCTTAAAACAGCAGCCAGCACTGAGCAACGATATGCCCCAAGTGCTAAATATTGATCTGAAAGATCATTTAATACAACTCTGAATAAGCTAATACTTGGTCAAACTTTACATAGTATGGTTTTAATCAATGACTAAAATAATCAACAGCTGGAGGTCTAATTAGCTGCAGGGTTGGACATCAAAAATCGATAATCGGTTGGAGCCGGTTCTAACCTTTAACCCAGGATAGTTCAATTCTATTCCTAAATCTATTCTATTCCTAAATCCTAGTTTCCAAGCCCAGTCCACAGACTCAAAAAACAAGCTGCCTAATATCAGTGAAGAAAACTCGACAGGAAAAGTGAGCAACTATCGGTTTGAGCGGCAGCATTTGAAAGTTCGAGCCGGCGACCTGCAACACTGGCGATGGGATTATATTATGTAAACGACAGCGCACGCCTGACATGTTTAATGACAACTGGAGTCAGAATGAGAGCGTCTTCTGGGCTGCACTGGTGTTGTGCTAGCTAGCTTCCCTCCTCTTAATTCATAGCACACCTCCTGCAGGGAGAGCGTTCCTTTTCATTTCTTCCTCTTATTTTACATCTTAAAACGATACCTGCCTTGTTTCCTACGCATTCTGGATAGAATGTAAAGCACTTTAAGGTAGAGTTGCCAAACTTATGAATATTTTAAGCATCATTTCATCTGTTGTTTATTTTAGTTCATGTGGGATTCTGTTTCATATGATAAAACCTAATAACTGAACAATAGACAGGGAAATCTGGTCTTTCCGCAGTCCACAAAATGAAAACATCACTACTTCCAAGTATAGCTGAGTGGAACTGAGGTGCAATAAAAAAAGAAATTTGAGGATATTAACTCTCGTCAGGATGCCTAGCTGCTGTGCCGCTTTATCCTTCAGTTCAGATAATCAGCCTAGAACCAAACCAGGGTCAGAATCAGGTAAATAAATGATAAAATAGTCTTATACAGCTAAGGGACCCGCAGCATCGGAAGGTGGATATTGGTACAAGTGTTGTAATGATCTTTAAAACAATAAAGCTCCATGTGCAAAAGTAACTTTGGGAAAAGAAAATTCAAAAAATTATATTAGAATTAATAAGTTTCATTTTCCTATACTGGTTAAAACGAGAATTAAAACAAACAAAAATAAAAACAAAAATAAAAACAATAATAATCCTTCTGTTTGTAATAAATCTTTATATTTAAGTGAATTGCTGCCATAACTTTTAAGAGAGTGAGCTGAACCTGTACATTTAAACTCTCAAGCTGGAGTCAAAGCCCCATTATTTCCACACAGCACTTGTCTCTGTAGATGATATAATGTTAAAAGTAGCTGATTCCATGATGTCATGATCTTTCAGGTTTATTTAGTGTTTTACAGCTAGCATGCTGTCTTGCAGACATTTTTAAATGTTTATTCCAGCTAAATGTTGAATAAAACCATATAAAGATGGATGTACTTTCTAAACAATGAGTATCTCCAATACAATAAGAGAAAAAAAAAGCTCAAACTAATTTTAAGAGCTTCAACAGATATGTATCCTGCGCCTGCTGTTATTGTAGTTGTTGTTTCTGCTGAGATGGAAGTCAGGAAGTTCCTTTTTAAGCAGCAACTCAGGAACTTCCTTTCTTTGTGTCCATGTGGAGCTTCCCGTCTCCCCTTATCCAGAAGCAACACAGCAAACCAAGACGTTTGACAATGACTGCAGAAGGTTGAACAGAATCACTAACAAGCTCAGTTCTCACACTTTCTTTATGCCCAATCAAAGTTATGAAGAATATTTCTGACAAAGGAAACTATTTATTTAATAGTTACAAAGTTAGAAAATGTGAATAAATATACAGTGGAAAAAACTGAAATCTAAATAAGTGATTTTTTTCTTAAAATAAGTGCTTTTGTTCCTGAATTGAGGAGGAAAGTGAGACACTTTGCCAATGGAACAGGACAATTATCTTATTCTAAAAGAAAAAATACTGATTGCATTGGCAGATCATTTAATTTACCTACTCAAATTAAGGTTAAATACAATTAATTTAAGAAATGTTCACATATTTCTTGATAGTTTTTCAAGTATAACAACTTTAGTATCTTTACAGGATAATTTCACCATTTATGTAATATAAAAAACAAAAGAGTTAATGAAGTAATTATAAGTAGAAACATCATTGCAAGATGCCAACTTGCCTTTTGCTTTTATTACTGCTTAAGGAATAAAACTGTTTGTAAAGTTTGGTAAAAAAAAAAATATGTGCATACAGCTAAAAATTGTTGAGTTTTTAATTTTTATGTTAATTTCACTGCATTTTCATTTATAACCAACCAATATTAACACTTTAAATAGGTGTGACACATCTGTGGAAGTTAAAGATGACACTCCACTGAAACACAGAGAATCCTGACAGAAGTTGCACCCACCGCTTCCTCTCAGCTCCCGAACATAGTTACTGGGGAACCACCCAGTCTTGCCTTTCAGTGAGCCTTCCCACCAGCCCCCCTCCTCCTGCCTGGTCACACAGATGATGTCACCCTTGGAGAAGGAGAGTTCATCCTCATTGGTCGCCTGGAAGCAAAAACGCGCTTTGACCAGCAACTGGCCACACACGCTGCCATCTGACATGTCCTACGGAGGAGCAAACATGAAGACATGACGCTTCTGTTATTGTAAAAGATGAAGCTGTGATGTAGACACTGGTACTGTGACTCACCAGGCTGCGGTACTGAGGCTGCTGCAGCTTAGACGAGCGACTTTGAGTGTTCAGAGAGTCAAACGATTTGATTCTTAAACTTGAGGAGTGCGGCGCGCACACACCGTCTCCAGAGGCGCCCAGATCTGCATGGAAACAACAAACTCAGACAGGGGTTGCAGAGATATGTGCCCATTTTGGCCCTGAACACCTCAATCCTACCTTCAGTAGCTTTGTTAAGAGCGACTAAGGAGTTCAGTACTTTGGAAAAGTTCAGTCCCTGCAGGAGGTCGTTCACTTCAAAAGGCTAGGAAAAAAACATAAATAATTTTTATTAGTATTTAATACTTAAAAAGAATAAAGGATGGAGCTAGAGAAAGAAACACAATTAAACATATACATTTGTGCTTGAAAGTTTACATACCTTTACATTAAAGAAAAAAAAAGTTTGCTGTAAAATAAATAGTAATTGGTTAAAAAAAAAATTAAAATGGAACTCATGATAACGATTTTGAATATATAAAATTTTCAGTAAGACTTTGTTACTTATTGACAGGCATGTTGGGTCACTGTTCATAAGCAAAACACTTTAATTTGTCTGGGACCGTTTTTCTTCAGGGCTGCCCTGTCATCGTTCCTGTTCGTAACCTTTATGGACAGGATTTCTAGGTACAGCTAAAGGCTGGAGGGGATCTGATTTGGGGACTGGCAGACTTTGCAGATTATATGGCTCTGCTGGCTCCCTGCTGCCAAGAACTACAGCATGCACTGGGTCGGTTCACAGCAGAGTGTGAAGCGGCTGGATGATAATCAGCTCCTCCAACCAGAAAAAAGGTTGCTTCTCCCCATTCAGGATGGAGGAGAGTTCCTGCCTCAAGTGGAGGAGTCATCTATCTTGTGGTCCTTTCTACAAATGAGGGAATTATGTAGTGTGAGAACAATAGATTGATCAGTGCAGATGCTGCTATAATGTGAACGCTGCAGCTGTCTGTTATGGTGAAGAGAGAGCTGAGCAAAAAGGCAAAACTGTCAATATAACTGTCGGTCTACGTTCCAACCCTCACCTATGGTCCTGAAACCTGGATCATGACTAAAAGAACCAGATCCCAGATGCTAGCGGCTGAAATGAGCTTGATCTGTAGGGAGGATGGGCTCTTAGAGATAGGGTGAGGAGTTCGATCATTCAGGAGAGACTCAGAGTATAGCGTTACTCCTCCACATCGAGAAGAGTCAGCTAAGGTGGCTCAGACAGCTTTTTAAGGCGCCTCCATCAGGAGGTGTCCCATGCACGTTCCACTGAGTGGAGCTCCAGGGGACGACCCAAGACACCATGGAGTATGTCTCTCGACTGGCCATGGAGCACCTTAGGTTTCCCCCAGCAGAGCTGAAGCAGGCGTCTGAAGAGTGGGAAGTTTGGGAGTCTCTACAGAGACTGCTCCCCCCGTAACCCGGTCCCGATAAAACGGGAGAGAAAAAAATTTTAAGTCAGTATTTCCTTTTCTAAAACTTTCATTTAGTAAACTTTTATTTATTGCTACTTTTTCAGTTTTGTGTCATTTGAATGATTAGTTTGAATTTATCATTTTCAGGGTTTGTAAACTTCAAGCACAGCTGTATATAAACACAAATATAGAATCTGACATAAACACGTTTTAAGTTTTGCTTGTGTGTGTTTGACTGGTGAAAGATTTTGATTGGTTTTATTTATGAGTACATGATTTTAAACCCTCGTGTTTGATCGCACAAATACTAATGGAGATTAGTTCCAACCATCCAGCTTTACAACACAGACTAGGAACTGATCACCTGGTTTTGTGAACAGGATGAAGGACTTGGATTACCCACCTCTGTGGACAGAGAGGGCTGTGAATAAGTATTTGTTCTTTTTTGTGCCACACTTTTAGATCATCAGAAAAAGTCATATTAGAAGTTGATAACCTCATGATCATCCACATCATATGAACTGGTGGGAAACTAACTGTCAAACCTTGTGAAATAAAAGTATTAGCTTTTATTTAACATTATTTTTAAAGGATAATTTCAGGAGGAACACCAAGGGCAACCTGTTTTCTAATCCTGGAGAAGTCTGAAAATAGTGTAAATGAAGCAGTTTAAATGTTTGGTTTTGGTCTGTCTGCACTTAAAATTCTTAAGATGCTGTGAAGTGATGATAAAACGAGTTAATATTCAACAACCGTCTGAAGAAATTAAACTCTAAATTTAACAGAGGTGTGGGGAAAGAGTCATCCAAATGAAAAAAATGAATTATTAGTTCCCACAAGGTGGCACAACTATTATTACTGGGCTGGTATGAAACTTTTTCATGCTTTTTCGCGTTCACATGGATAATGTCCTCCCTTTGAAAGTGTGGGTAGATCTGCAACCAATGAGAACACCATAACAAAAAGAAGAAATCTCCACCGAAGCAGAAACCTTTTCTCTGCACTCAAACTCTCAAGTTAAATTTGTCTTTACAGACTGCTTTAAAAGTAATTGTTTATAATGTTGCTGGATTAAAAGTTCATCTCCCTATAAATCAAGCAAAAAACAGAGCCAAATGGAGCATTAGTGCTCTGATCCAACTTCAGCTGGAAGGAGGATTAAGTCTGAGCTGCCTCTTGTAATCGCTCAATCGCACACGTTACTGGAAACACACAGAGCCACGATCCAAACACCTCAGAAGCTCCTAATCCTGTGTAAACCACACACTCTAACAAACGTCTGTATTTCTTAGTGTGAAGATGAAGCCATGTGGGACTTTAAATTACTTATTTATGTCAGATCTGCAGACAAAGTTTTTGGTTTTTGCAATTTTTTTATACTTATAGTTTAATTTAAACAGCTTAAAGCATCTACTGTGTTAGGCAAATTAGATTTTCTTGCACAAAAACACAAAACCTGGGTATAACAAGCACGTGGCTCTTGACTGATTGCTAATCGCCATAGTAACGCTCTCTCTTTGATATGGCTCAGCCGACTTAACGTTTGTCCATTTTCCCTAATTGGAACCCTTACAGATGCAGATTTGTTTTCAGGATGGATTTACTGTGTGATTTCTTCTTTATATGACCTTATCTGCAGATTTCCAAATTAAAGTTTTGGAATACAACTGAGAGGAAACTAAAAAACTAAACAAAAACAAAGTGCATCCCTATTTTTAGTTCTAGTTTCAGTGGTAAATATAAAAAAAAAATCTGTTCCATTTTTGGTAGATTTTTTATAATATGTCCATGCAATAATGTTTATATTAACAAATAATTCAAACACCTTCGTTTGGATTTTCTCTGAGGTCGGGTTCGTTGCAATTGTACACCAACAGATCCAATTGAACAGAATACTGACAAAGAATTTAATTAACTGGGAATCAGTGGGAAAAGAGTTTGTTTATTGTGCCAGTGCCTGGTCAAAGCTTTTTTCTTCAACTTATAATGCATATAAACTGTCAACTGTTGTTTCTAAACAGCCTGTTTTTTACTGGGGATCCATTAAAATCAAGAGGTGTTGCTTGTTCACTATAAAAAAATATACATAAGTAGGTTTTTCTTTTGGTATTCTAGCTTTGTATAGA
>NW_015150824.1:279759-281665 GCF_000732505.1 Cyprinodon variegatus
TGGAATTTTACCAAAATAAAGAATTAAAGCCAAAGAGATCTCAACAACTTTTAACCTTTATCTCTCATTTTTCCTACAGCTCAAATAGAATTAAATAAATTGCAAACACTTATATGAAAAATAGCTTGTAGTTTAGAAGGCAGGCTGCTTGTGCAGCCATTGTTAATCGCAGCCTGAGTCGCAGACGCTCTCGCCGCCTCTGGCCGTCTTCTCTTTAATCCTCTTCAGTAGGACTCTCAGTCTGGCCTTTTCCTCCGCCTGCTTCACGACTGTCTGGGCAAATTATTCCTGACTGCTCGTAACGGAGACCTTGGCTTCCACTGACATGGCTGCCGTTCCTTTAATCAACCTGATTGGAAAATCCACTGGATGCCTGGCAGAGTACATTACATCAGCCCACCCTTCCCTTCCCCCTCAATTCATCTTTTTTATGCTCTCACCATTACTCCTGGAAGAGTCAAGATTTTTTTTTTTTTAAAGACCATCTATCTTGTCTCAATTACCTTTCAAATACAGAGTGAAACCTTTTTTAGAAGTGCAGCATGATCTCTTCCATTATCATCCCACTGCCTTTTTCCCACAGCTAAGATCAATAAAGTGTGAGTTTGTGTGTCTATGTTGGTCTTTTGTACAGTATTCACCAGATCTCCCTGCACACTCACTGAGAGGGAGGTCATAACCTGCCATGACCTACTTAGAAATGCAAACAGACGCAGAAACACGCCCTACGTTGAGCTTTTGAACTCTGATAGAAACACAAACACTATGCTGTCCTTGGATTAAAAACATCAAACTGCACTATGATCCTCTTCAAAACATAAACAAGACCTTATTATTTGATAATCAGCTCCACAGACTGAATATTTCTGCCAAGTAAGAATAATAAAAAAAAAAAAACATCTATCAAAGTGAATCTGTGTCTCCTGTTTCCATAACTACCATGAACCACAGGCAGTGCATACATATTTTGGGAACAGCCAAAGTGAGGACTAAAATAGTCTTTCTCGCTTGTTTTAAATCAAAAGCAAGAGCATTTGCTTCCCCGCAGATTCCTTCTGTTGGGGTTTTTTTTTTGGTCACACTTAAAGGTTTCAGATGAAACGATAATAAACAAAGATAAACTGAGTAAAAACCCAAATGTCTTTTATATAAAAAAAAAACTGAAATGGATAAATCGGAATGCGTCTTTCATATTTTAACAAACACTGAAACAATAACATGGATTAATTATTGTGATTAATCGATTATCAAAATAATAGTTAACTAATTGAGTAATCGATTAATCATTAATTCAAGTATAAAAGCTAACTAATGCTAATAGCTTTAAGAGCAACCAAATCAGAGCAGTGATGATGCCAAAACAAAAAAAGAATGATACAAACACTTTGTATTAAAGATATGATGGTTGTGTTAATCCAGAACTCATCACTCACTTGATTTAAATTCTGCATAAAAGCTTCTTTAAGGCACCTTCTGCTATCTAACTATTAATCGAAAAAAATAATAAACTAGTAAAACAATCATTAGCTGCAGCCTTAATTTTGAGCCCCTCTTCTCTGCAGAACTGGTTTAAGTATCGACATTAGAAGGTTTTTGTACGTGAAAAGTCTGTTGAAGGTCACACCCCTAAAACTTAAAAAAGGATTTAAAGTCTGAACTTTGACTAGGCCACTTGAAAACCTACAGTTTGAGTTTGTGGTTCCAGTCATTCGGGACTTGCTGTTTGGTGCGAATGACTGTCCTGCTCTTTTACCCCAATTTGCTTCATCTTGTAAACTTGCATATTCAGATACTTTTGGTTTTTCTGCTTGACTTAATTTCCAATAGAATAGAAAGTCATCTACACCCCAAACTTAAAAGCAGGCCCATACCATAACACTACCACCACTGAGCTGGACTATTTCTA
>NW_015150824.1:282488-306223 GCF_000732505.1 Cyprinodon variegatus
TTTATAGTAATTATTGGCTGGTAAAGTTCCCCACTGTGTTTTTTTTTTTTGCTTTCTTTAATAGTGCATCATGGCTCCCTGTCTTAAACTTTTTGAAATCTCACCCACATCCTTTCCAGATTTATCAATATAAACAAATATATTCCTTCACCTTCACTGTCCTTGGTTTTCTTAAGTTTAACACCTATTGCTTTTTAAGATACTTTAGCCTACTTTATTGTGTTAGACAGTTTAAATTTAAGGGATTTCTCGCTTCCAAAAGTCTGGAAACCCTTTTTCAAAAGGTAAGTCTGCTCAAACAACGGAGCAGATGTTTTAAAAAGCTTTGATGAGGAGAAAAACAACAAAATAAAGCCTGAAGTAGGTACTGGGAAAGTATCAAACCTCTACTTACACACATATTATTTTCCAGTGGTGCCTTTAGAAACATCTGTTTTTTTGTGTGTGTTTTGTTTTATGTAAATCAAAGTGATTAATAAAAGGCAAACCAATACTAAGTATACAGCGTAAAACTAAAAACATTGATATATTTCCAGAAAAAAAAAAAAAAAAAAAAACTCCCGTTGCTGCAGTAACGGCTGCTGGCTCGCGCTCACAGCTCAGTAGCTTAAAGACACCATGAATAAACCCAAGAAAAGTCGTTTCAAAGAAGGGTTTATACATAAAAAAGCAGAGTTAAACCAAGTATCCCGTTCAATGAATAAATATAACTCACCTCCACACCGAAAGCTCCGCAGCCCTTTATAAACTCCGCAATGTTCCTTTGACACTCGCTGTCGCTCCTTGGCTCCTGGAAAAACTATTAATTAAAGAAAGGGTTCAGATTCAGATAGTCCTCTAAATCTTTAATTATTTCAAACAATATATTTCAAACAGGTTTTTTAATTTAAAAAGTATTACTATTATTTATTTTTTTTTACCCCAGGCGTAGTGGGTACACTTGCCACTTGCTGCTTTCCAGGATCAAGCAAGCTAATAAGGACAACTTCCGGTTTAAATTTTAAGAATAAAAGTACAAAAATCCTAAATAACCTTAAAACGTGATTTTTTTGTTGTTAAGTAATTAATGCATAAATATTTCAATATATCTAGTAGTTAAATATATATTATCTACAATAAACATTACAGGAAATGCTATGGTTTTACGAATAAGAAGCGGTTGCTTCTATTGATATCTGGTAAGATGTTTCTCGGGATTTTATTTTGAAGGGCAAATTCCCGCACCCCGTGGCTTAGTGTTGGGGTTTTTATTAGCTGTGTTGTGTTGACAGAAGCTACTTTAATTCAAGTCTGCAGCCAATAGCTCAAGCGTATCTTTACTGCAACTGGATAAACTGGAGGAGGATGTGACGTTGACAGGTTCATGGTCCATTGTTCATGAGTTTAAGAGGCGTGGTTAGATATAAAGGTTTGTTTGTGTAATATATACATGCAAAATTCAAATTCTTTTATTTTTTCCCCTGCAGTTTATTTTCAGAGAGGTTAATTTACAAGACGCTGTATTTCCTTTTTAATGATTATTCATGCAGCTCGTTTTTGTCTCCATCATGGTGATTTTTCAAACTAATTTAAGTTTAAACACATGACCTCCATCAGGAATATGTATTCTGCAAAAAACATGAACCATTAAAAGCTGACAGCAAGTAGAATAATAGTCAGCTGGTCTTCACTGAATTCAAGAAAATCATATAGGGTCACATGCTCTCATGCATAAACAGAGAAAGTCTTGTACGTCTTTCATTTATCTGTTGGATTTAGAGCTACAAGCACAAACCATCTTCTTTTTTCACTTCTATATATGGAAGAGGATTAGGGCCACTGAAAAAATAAAAAAGTTAACTGATTTTTAGATTATATTTTAGTTTAATATGGGAAAAAGTCAGAATTCTGACCTTTTTTTCCTCAGAATTCCGACTTTAATCTCAGAATTCTGACATCAATTTCAGAATTCTGACTTTTTTTTCTCAGAATTAGGACTTCAATCTCAGAATTGTGACTTTTTTTCTCAGAATTCTGTTTTTTTTTCCCCTGAGAACTCTGACTTTAATCTCAGAATTCTGATTTTGATCTCACAATTCTGACTTTTTTTTTTATCAGAATTCTGACTTTTTTTCCCATATACAACTGAAATAAAATGTAAAAATCAGTTAACTTGTTTTTAACTTGTTTTTAAGTGGCCCTAATCCCCTATATCCTCTATATACATGTTGGAGTCCCTGATAGAAAAAGAAAATAGGTCAAAATTGGATGTGGCAGGTCAGACATCATATTAAGGGGTGATCAGTGTATTTCTAATAAAGTATATATTTTTTTCTTGTTTATGTATATATTTGATTGTTCACACAGTGGTTCTGCATTCCTTTTCTTTTTTTTTTTTTCTTTTTTTTGTCTTTCTTCCATATTAAATAATAAACATATAGGCTAATTGACGCTCGTTTTCAAAATAGATGCCATTAACATTTTATATTAGATTGGACACAATAAGTACCCCCACAACAAGTTAACAGTGGTCTGAACGATAATTGTTATTTGTATAATTTCCTTTTTTGTTCTACAAATTTAAAAGAAAAACTCACTTTTTTCCTTATTCAAGCCCTAGATTTACAGATAAATTTAACTTATTTTGCTGCATAATGTTTTATTTTATTTTTACAAATCTCATGTTTTTCCCAAAGTAGTTCATTAAAAGCCATCCTATTAAAAAAGAAAGAAATAAATCAGCATGTTTAGATGAATCACTCCCCCTTCTCTCTGTCTTACTTTGTCCACCGTCCCAGGTCTGAGCCGCTCCAGCAGCTTGCACAGCACGGCTCCATCCTGCAGAGACGCCTGGAGGAAAGCCTCAGGATCCGATACGCTTTTCTTAGGAGACTCCAGGACCCCCAGAGTAATAAGCCACGTTACCGTCTGCTCGGTCGAAGTCATGTTATTTTTTTCCTTTTCTTATCAGATTGTCCTGAACCAGCAGCCCTGATGATCCAACAGAGGCTCAGTCCTCTCAGCCTCTTTCAAACATCAGGATGGAATAAAACCTCAGCTTGTATCCAGAAGGACAGAGATGGAAGTAAGAAATAAGATCCTTTCTGCTTCCCCCTCCTCTCTCTTCCTCTCCCTCCCAGAGGATGTTGGTATCACCTTGCCTTGTGGACAGCTGTAAAAGCCAGCAGACTCACAATCAAGCCAGAAGCTGAAACCAAGCCTCTCCTTTGGCAGTTTACAAAATAAAAGCCTCCAAGCTGCGATGTGAAACGCTGTACTGACTGATTCATATTTTCTTTTATAACAGGAGGAAAAGAAAGATAATTTTTATGTTGATTGATCCAAGGAATAAAAAAAAAAAATTAAAGCATATGTCCTGCATACCTCTTAAAGCTCCAGTCAGTCCACCTGAGAATATCCACTGAATTACTGGTTATATGTTGGAAAGACCCAACATTTTGTCAACAAAAAAGTTGGTCAAGCATTGCTGTATACTTAAAGAAAATCGATTGTGCAAAAAAATAGCTGTCAGAAAATAATGCTAATAAAATATTGGTATGTCTTGTATAGGCATTTGCATATCTTTAAATAAAAATATGGTATCCTTTAAAAGTAATCAAATTTTCTGAAAAAACAAACAAAACTGAATACTTGTTTTTTTTTTTTTTAAAGATGCAGGAAATTATTAAAAGTTTATTTCAAATAAACACTTGAAATAAATCACCCCTTATCTCACAAATTAGTTTAAAATATGACTTTTATTTTTCTGAGTGATTGATTTAGATGCATATAACCAATAAAATACAGATCCTTTCTTGTTTTATTTCGACATACAACTTACAACTCGCAAGGGTGTAATTTGCAGGAGGGCAAGGAGTTTATGAGCTCCTCCAAACTCTGACCCAGTCATTATAAGCCCCCCATTATTCAGTTATAAACAAATCTTGCATGAATGATTGGTTTTATTTTTATTATCAATATACCCAAAATCTTGATAACACCCCACTAGTTTAGCAAGAATTCACCATTAGCTGTATTTTTGACACAATTACTAGTTCCAATAGTTGCAGTTTGAAAACATGAATGAAGGCTTAAAAACCAAGCAGGATATATATATATATATATATATATATATATATATATATATATATATATATATATATATATATATATGGTTGTTTTTCTAAATAGCCCCAAAGCTCATGGAAGAGGATGCTTTACAGAATATGTCTCTAAAAAGATCAAATAAGCCTAAGTTTCTAATTTGATCAATTTATCACTTTCTTCTACTGTAATCACTGGCTGCTTGACCAAACTTGGATATAAGTCAAACTAAAAAGAAAACAAAACAATGGATATTTGCAAAACGCAGCACTTGACTTTGTGTTCTTCATAAATGGCTAAATGCATGCATAACTACCTGATTGGTGGACCCAAAGGTCGCCCACTGAACACCACAGATGATTCAGTCAAACATAAGGATTTAATAAATGATCCATCTGAGGTTGGAAAACTCCAACTTCACCTGTAAATGTAGTATGCAGTGCAACATTTTTTAATCTGAGTCATTTTTTCTTAAAAGAAGTGCATTTTTTTTTTCTTGAATTGAGGAGGTAAATGAGACATTGGAACAAGACAATTTACATTTGAATTAATAAGAAAACAAAAAAACCCAACTGCATTGTTTTATTTCAAGTTCACATTATCTAATTATGTTTTTTTAAGAGAATAAAATCTCACTCCATTGGCAAATCATTTTTACATATTAAATTAAGAATACATGCACTTAATTTAAGACATTGTTTCTTATTTCTATATCGTTTGTGCAGTATGATACTAGGGTCTTTTTTAAAAAAAAAAAATTAAAAATAGCTTTGTGTTCTTTCCCTTTTTAACAGATTTTAGCAACCTAACTTAGGAATAAAAAATATGACAATATGTTATTTAAAAAAAAAATGAAATCTTGTATATTCAAAAACTGTTTTTTTTTTGTAGCTACTTTTATTTTGAAATTAACTCCACCCTGTTTCCGCTCTGCTCTGTAATTATGACGTTTGGCAGCGCAGACAAGGAGACAGAAATGTGTATGCTCTGATGGATTATGTTCTACAATTGTTCCATGAAATTACTTTTGTAGCATTTATAATGTTAACACCAAAGTTATAAATAAACAGCAAGAAAAATTAAGCAAAAGAGAAATTGCTTTGGAGCTCAAACCAGCAAAAATATTAGTGGGCATCAAATGTTTTAATAATGACTAACAGGAATTACAAAATGATGGGATGTGAGGAAGTAATGTATCAGCTGGGGCATTGAAAGCGACTCTACTGCCCTCTAGAGGACATTTTAGAAGTTTCCAAGGCCTAAATCTGATTTCATTTTTCACAGCGATCATGGTAGGTAGAACTCCAACTCAGTCTGAAGTCTGTAGTAGCCCCAGACCATTTTACTCTAGGATTTCACAGTGTATGGCTCCACCAATCTTCTCATCGACTTTGACAAATAAAAGCAATGCCCCCATCATGATGCTCCCACCGTACAGTGTCACGGTGTGCCCATAATTATGCTTAGTGTTGCTTGCCTGACACAGTGTTTTGCAGAGAGATAAATAAATAAAAAAAATACTTGATAGTTTGCTAAAAATATATATCTTTTTTTAAAAGTAACAATAAACAGAATTTTTATTCTGTGATGACTTTAACAGCATAACTGCACCACCAACCCCCAAGAATTGAGAGTTCAAAGTGCTGAACTAGATGTCAGGAACATTCAGAAAGTGTTAAAACGCCCAACTTTGTTTTATGGTGAGATATCCTGCGTGAAGAAATATTTCAATTCTATTCATTTTATTTATATAGCGCAAATTCACAACAGAGGTCAGCTCAAGGCACTTTACAATTCAACCAGATCATACAGTCAAATTGATTAAAAGTCTTCTATCTAAGGAAAACTTGTTGATTGCATCGACTCATTGACTCCAAAGCAATACCTCACACTAAGCATGCTTGTAGCGACAGTGGAGAGGAAAAACTCCCTTTTAACAGGAAGAAACCTCCAGCAGAACCAGGCTCAGTGTGAACGGCCATCTTGAGGTCGACTGGGATTCAAGGAGACAGAAGTAGAGATACAAAAAGCAGCTGTGAAGGACGGCCCCGTCCAGGAAACACACAGCCAGGCCGACGAGCTCCGAGCTTCCATGTCAGAGGATGAAGAGAGCACATTCAGCCAGTCACGGTCAGAGAGAAGACTACACTGAAAAACAGGCCGATCTCCAGCATCTATAAACAATAGATGCTTACAAACATGATACAGAGTCTTGATTAGAGTATTAGCAGTTCAGCAGTCTGATGGCAGCAGGGAAAAAGCTGTGCAGAACCTGCTGTACCTGCATCAAATGCTGCGAAGCCTTTTCCCAGAGGGCAGCAGGGAGAACAGTTCATGGTGAGGGGTCGCTGATAATGTTACAGGATCGGACACGCAGCGCTGGGATGACATTGCTTTAATAGAGGGCAGAGGAGCCCCAATGATCCTCTTTGCTGTTCTCACTACTCTTCTCACCTTCTTCCAGTCTGAGGTGCTGCAGCCTCCACACAGCACAGTGAGACAGCTGGTCAGAACGCTCTCTATGGTGCTTCTGTAGAAGGTGGTGAGGATGGGTGGGTATATGTGGGCTCTCCTCCTTCGCAGGAAGTACAAACACTTCTGTTCCCTTTTGACCAATAAGGTGGTGTTTACAGTTAGGGTGAACGCCACCTTAAAGCCTTGCTTTGAATTTCAGAGTACAGGGGATCTGAATACAGCTTGCAAAAATTGTTTCCATTTCACATTTGCACACCATCACAAGAAAACAAATGTAAAAAAAGAAAAAGCTATTTAAAAAAATGATAGCTAAAAGCAAATGAGAACTCATTTTTAGATCAAATGTACAACTTTTCCATAGGAAAAAAAAACTGTTCTGGATGGTTTATAATTGCCATTTACAAAATTAAACCAAAACATACACTTTTTTACATATTTGAAACCAATCCCACAGGAAGGTGTTAGATATTTCATATAAAACTAATAAAGATTTTATTTACTCGACTCCAATCTTGATATCAATAACTAGTGTGTTCTAAAATGTCTTAAACAATCAGAAAAGAAATCTCTAAAAAAGCACAAAAAAAAATAAAAATAAAAAACAGTTTAAATACCATAAAAGCTAATGAATGTTTACAATTTGATGAACTCGAAGGAATGATTCAAAACAACAGAAATGGCAGAGAAAGTAACACAGAAATGTAATTGGAAGCACAGCTGGCCCATTTAAAGCTTAAGGTGGAGGAAAATGTCTACGCCCCCTGGTGGAAGAAAGAGGAAACTGTCAATGGCTGCTGCCATCAGGTCTCTGAGGAGGCAGGCAGAAAAAAAAACAGATTAAAGGCAAAAGGTAGTGAAAAGCTCAAGACAGGTTAACTGCAGTCTGCAAAAAAAAAAAAAAAAAAGTAGAAATACACCAAAGAAGTAGGATTTCAATAATGAAACAAAACGGGAATGTTGTCGTTAGATATTTGAATAAAAATAAATGTAAATGTCCTGTACTTATATGGCACTTTTTCAAGTCAGAAGACCTAAAAAAAAAATCTGATGAAATCTCTAGGGGAGGTTGTAGCAGGTAAACGGAAATACTTGGAGGCCTTTGCTCATTAGAAGTAGGACCAAGATTATTTAGGAACCGTGTCTGAAGAATCACTGCAGCAGGTTATCACAGCAACTAAAGATGCTTGTCATGAAGAAAGGTAGGAATTACAGGTTGGGTTTTGCATCTAATGTAGAGAAACGACATGCTCTATGCATTTAGTTAAGGCAAAATAACCATTCGTTGATGATTAATATATTGCAATCAGCTTTTACTTTGTTCCACTCAAATCTAATTTTGTGTGTCTGAAGCAGCCCACTCAATCATACACTCAGACAGCCACTGCCCCCTCCTCACCAAAGGTGAATAGAAACTATGGAGGTGGAACCTGGTGTTTTATCCAAACAACAAACATTCATTTATTTTCAAAACCAAGTGCAGGTCATAATTTCCCTGCCCTGCAAACAGTTGATTATGTTAAATAAAACCGGGTTTCTTGCAGTTATTTGTAATGAGGTGAGATAATAACAGCAAGTTACCTATTTTCAAAACTTTTACAAGAGGAAGTGAAAGTTCTGTGGGCAGAGCTGTTGTAGGTATGATATTTAACTGTGACACTGCACGAGAAAACAGGCGTTGACACAGTGGTTTCATCAGTCATGTCAGTTTTTTCTGTAGCTGCTCCTCAACTTCCTTATTTAGTCCCTCGGTACGTTTCCTCTTTCAACAACTGATAATATTCCTCGTTAGAGCTTTACTTTTTGATGATTCTCTGTCTTGGAGCTGAAAAATACGTCTCAGATCTACATTTGTTCAGGGGATGTTAGAGTCTGTGTCGTTGGGTCTACGTTTGGTCCGGTTTTAGAGCTCCAGAAGAGGATCTTTGAGGCGTGGGAGGTGAGGAAGGCGATTGAGAGCAAGAGGAACGCAGCAGAGACTATATAACCTGCTGACATGTTTTTTGAAATCTTCTGTGCCTTCAGATCTAATGCTGCCGTTCAGGCTTTCTGTATGAAAGAGAGGGAGGCCTCAGATTGAAAAGTTTACAGTTATGTGCGTCTCTCTGCGGTAGTCTACGTGTTCTGTGTGTCCGGTTCTCTGAGCACCATGTCAGATGACATCAAGACTTTGACGTGGAGGAGCATGTCCCCCATCGGCCGGTCGGATTCCTCAGATATGTCCCCCACCACTCCTGTCGGCAGAGAAAGCATCTTCACAGTGAAAATCATCAAAGTCTGCTTCCTCAGCAACAGCTCCAACCTAGGGAAGAACTTCAAACTGGTCCGCTGTGAGGATGGGTGGACTATCAAGGTATGCTCCTCTTTGACTGCTTATATTAACCTCTTATAACTACTGCAAATGAGATGGAGGAAATTGCTTAATTCAGCTGGTTAGCTAAGTCTATTTTAATCAACAACAACATTCCAAGATGTTTTTTGCATATTTCTGTTTATATAAACCTGCTTTGGACTTGACCTTTTGACGTTTTCAGCTCTCATTCAATTCAGCTTGCATATTAGGCCCAACTCTTAACGAACCAAAATTACACTTAACCCTCCAAGAGAAGTAGAAACAATTTACATTTAGAAATGTACAATAAAATCATTGCTTTTATATGAAAAGGGACATTTATGTAGTTACATGCAATTCAGTTTGAACCATATTCCGTTAAAGATTGGTTACTATGCCAAAGATAAACAGAATTCAGAACTTCACAGCAATTCCTTTTGGTAAGAAAGCACAAGGCGAAAGTGGAAAGGAATGACTCTCTTTTAAGAGGATGGAGAAACTCGCTGTTTTTAACAAAATAATTAACGTAATGTTCAGAAACTTAAGTTTCCCATGAAAATGTTTTGATAGAAAGATGTCTTCAATATGAATATCAACATTTGTCAGCCAACTTTAGGCAACCTGAATGTCTATATGATTTCACATGCTTCGCATGTTACTTACACTGGAAAAACGAGATAGCTTGCCAATGGAATGGGTATTTTTACTCTTAAGATAAGATAATTAGATAATATCCAACTGAAATAAGAAAATGCAATTGTGCTTTCTCATTTTAAGTGTAAATTGTCTTGTTCAATTGGTAAAATGTCACTTTTACCTCCCCGATCCGAGAACACATGCTCTTATTTTAAGAAAAAAATGGCTTATCTAGATTTTGATTTTTTCCGGTGTAGAAATGTGCTTCAGATTGCTTGGAAAGTGAGAAACCAAACCTCAGATCAGAAGAGGCATTTGCCTCCAACAGTCAAGATGATATACTGTAGAAGCACAGAACATGAACGCATGTGGGTCCATAAAGTAAACGCCTGGTCTGATTTAAAGTAAAATCCCTCCCCGCTCTGCTCCTGGAGTTCTGGCCTATATGCCGGATGTCCAGCCTAAAGGCGTTTAGGTCCTCCTCTGCCTTATCATATCTTTACATCTAAATGCAGAAATATTACCTGTCAAATTATATTCCTCTTTTAAAAATATCTTAAAAATATCTGTTCTAACTTTTAATCATCAACCCCTGTTTTATATAATTTATGTTTAGTTTAGTTTTGCCCTTCAGCTAATTAGAATGGCTTTATCTAATTATATTAAATGAGTTAAAAAAGTCTAAATCCAATAATCAGGTAGACGGATCAAACTAAAGTCTGAGGAAATTAGACAGCAGGTAAAAAATCAGGGCATCATTTAATTTCTGCTTATATTATACCTCATTTGATGACTAAATTAAATGACTAAATGTTAATGATCTTTGATAAAATGTTAGCAAAAACTCAGAAGAGCACATTTCAAGTTTTAGGAGCAATTCATTGCCTACCTGATCACTTTTGGATTGATGTTCATAGCTTTGCCTGACTGAGAATCCATCAGACCTGCTTAATCTGGAGGGTTTTTTTCACTCAGAATGGCAGATCAGCTTGTGTTAGTCAAACAGAATGCAGTACGGAAGCATATTGCATTCACCAAAGAAAAAAAAAATCAGCAGCTTAACTCATAATTACGAGATTAGTATTTCATAATTGTGAGATCTTGTCTCATAATTACGAGATAAGATCTTTTTTTTTTCTTTCAAATTTCTTTTTTTGTGAATGTTATGTAACATGCTTCCTTTTGTATTTATTTATGGATTTTTTTAATGGCAGTGTTTTTATGTGTGAATGCAATGTGAGACATAGTTTGGAATATGTAGCAGCCAGAGTCTGTACCCATATCAAATTTTCTTTGGGATAATACAGTTCATCTTATCTTATCTTATAATTACGAGATACTGATCTTGTAATTATGAGAAAAGATCTCATAATTCTGAAATAAGATCTCAGAATTACGGGATCTTATCTATTTGGTCATAATTACTTGAGCAGGTAATGTAGCATCTCTCAGAAAACTACTCTTCATGATTACTTAAGAATATGTGCATCTGTTCCACTGAACAGTTCTCTGTTCCAAGGTCTGAACTGATACACGTTTGAGTTCCGCTCCTGTTTTCCACTTCATCAATAAAGTACCCAGCTATAACCCTGGGATTACTTCTTGTGGAGTAAGCCTGCAGCCATATGACTAGATGCGAAAATCCATTAACAGCTCTATTAATACAGATCCTGCATGGTTTTAATTTGTGGTATGAATCAACATACCACATGAAGTTGGGAGCCGGGCTTCTGTAGAGACGTCGCTTTAAACAATGCTAAAGCCTCAGCTGTACTCCGTGAGGATCTAGCATTTTTGAGCAGGTACCGAACAGTTCTTTGGGACACCACCAAGCCAGCGGGAATGCATTTCAGATTCATTAATTTATAGCCATAAAGCATCCCGTGCTGGTTTAAATGCTCCTGCAGGAACAGTGCAACTTCCAGAAAGTCAGAGGGGGCTTTTTCGTCGAACAAATTCTAAGGACTTACTGTAAGCAGTGGCGGCTGGTAGCTTTTTCTCTACGGGGGGTATAAATTCAAAATAGGGCAAAAAAAAATAAATAAATAAAAATAGGGCAATGCACAATGCTGACAAACTAAAACTAATTCCATCCATATTGAGGAAACTCAGTATTTCCCAGTGTTGCATACCTAAAAGGAAAGAAAAGCATATAAAATCCGACAACCCGCTCATTGTTCATGTTTCATGTAGCGTAGCTCAGCAATGACCATCCTTCCTGGTATCCTAAATAAGACATGTTAGTTCAATGTTATGAGATGTTATTTCACAATTATGAGATAAGATCTCATGATTAGATTAAATCAGTATCTCGTAATTATGAGATAAGCTGTCAGATTTTTCGTCTTTGGTGAATACATTAAGCTTCTGTAGTGCAGAGAGGTGGCTGAAAAAGAATTCTGTTAAGTTATCTTCATGCATCAGGTGGGATTATGGGCCACATGGTGCTGCTGTTTGTAGCCTTGCAGCTGTAACCTCTGCATGCATGGGTTCTCATTAGGTACTCCGACTTCCTCCCACAGTCCAAAAACATGACTCTTAGGTTATTTGGCCTATCTAGATTGTTCTTCGGTGTGAAAGTGCATGGTTGTGTTTCTGAGTTGCCTTGCAACAGACTGGCGACCTGTCCAGGGTGTACCATGCGTCTCGCCCATAAACTGCTAGAGTGAGGCACTGGCCCCACTGTGACCCTGACAGAATAAGCTGGGAGGGATGGGATGGGATGCACGGATATCAGGCAGGTTGAATCTGTTCCCATTTTTAAAAACCTCTTTGCAGTGTATAGCACTGCTGCCTTGCAGCAAGAAGGGTCCCGGTTCAATTCCCCCCCTCCGTAGTCTTTCTGCAAGCCTATGCAAGTGTGGGTTCTCTCTGGCTTCCTCCCACAGTCCAAAACCATGACTGTTAGGTTAATTGGCTTCTCTATATTCTCCCGTGTGAGCGTGAATGGTTGTTTATCCTGTTTGTCTCTGTGTTGCCCTGCGATTGACTGACAGAGTCAATCGGAGATAGGGACCAGCACCCCTGGTGCAGCAGGGATAAGTCTGACTAAAAATGGATGGATTGATAAAACATGGGTCATAACCCAGGTTGAGATGTTTGCTTTTTGTGGTTTCATAGAGTTGCTTTTACTTTTATTTTACTTTTCGTTTTAGCTCCGACTGCTCTAACCATCATATTTTGAACACCTTTTTTTTTTTTTTTTTCTGTTTTTACATAAAGCGCGTTGTCAAACTGAGCCGTATCCTAAAGCGTGGTCAAAATAAAACAAAGTCAAAGAGGTTGTCACCAGTGATAATCCTTTACTATGTTACAAAATTAGAAATAGTTAAGTTGATATAAGCAAGAGGTGAAAGAGAGGTGTGGCATTATGGAGGTGCTAAGGGTTTGTTAAATAAACCATTAAAATATTTCAGCTAAGTTGTCACAAAGACATATCAGTTATCCAGCTGTTATTCCATTAATCATCCCCAGAAAGTAGTATTTTTAGAGCTGTAGTTATGTTTCACAATTAGCGTCATAAAATAAATATGTTACATTACCTCCTGATGTATGTATTTGCTGAGGTCTTAATACGTTTTTATATATAATACTAATAAATGCATAAATGAAATAAGCAGATGTATCATTTATTTGTTTAGTATAATACACAATTCAAACATGAAATACACAATTAAATGTTCAAATGCATCATTAAAAAAATTACATATTCCATTCATTAAATAAAAAATACATTTGACTGAAGAAATTAAATGTAATTTAAAAGTATTTAATATGTATGCAAGTCATTTAATGTATTTTAGGGGGTCTCCAGTTTGTTACATAGATATTTTAGGGGTTAAAGGCTGCATTAAAAAAAAAAGTTAGAACTGTAAATTTAGTAGTTTTTACTATTTTTAAGCTGCACTTTTAAAAAGATTTTGTCCAGTGAGCTGTTTCCAAACAAAATTTCTTTTTGTTTTACAATTGTGTAAACAAAATGACAAATAAAATCTGCCTAAAATCTATTATTGTACTAAAGCATTGGCACATCATTATGTAAAAGTTATTTTTGGAATGTTACCTCTTTGTTTATCCTCTACCATGTGACCAAGATAGCCAGGCCACAGAAATTGCTTGCAGGGCTTGATTTCCTTCAGCAATTTATTAGTGCAATGAGAATTCTTTTTAATTTTTTACATGCTGCCCAATCAAATGGGAACTATACAGTAGGATCTGAAACAATGTCAGTTCCCCTGGGAGATTTTAAATTTATTCAGCAAAAGTAGTGAAAGCCCACATTTGTTTTTACGGTCATATTTGTATAATGCGTCATTTGGTTTATTTTACTTTTTTTTTTTTTTTTAAACGAAAACTCATTAAGAAAATGAGGTTAGCTATATGATTGGATGCCCTCTGGACTCAGTGCAGGCGGTGGGAAACAAAAGGATCCTAACTACATTAACATCTGTGTTGGATAATGTCTCCCACCTTATGCGTGAAGTTTTTGAAGAACTGAAGAGCTCCTTCAGTGACAGAATGCTGCTCCCTTATTGCACCAGGGAGCGTTATCACAGATCCTTCCTCCCAGCAGCTGTAAGAATTTATAACCACCACTGTTCACAATAACCTCAATGAGTTGTTACAGTCATGCTGATTTTGCAAAGTTTCTACCTTTGTCAGTTAAATTAACATGCTGCTGTCATTTTGAACATCTCTGATGTTTCTGCTATTTTTTTTAAATATCCATTACTGTAAAAATGTCCATAGCTTTATAATGGTTGTTTATTCTCCAGGTGCACATTTTTTCATATTTTCAAAACACTTTACAGTATTGTATTTTATGTTATTCTCATACACTAAAGGTCAATATTTGTGTGACCATTTTTCTATAATCTTTTTGATGCTGTAACACCAGCATTTCCCCATTGTGGGCCAATAAAGGGATTTTCTATTCTATTCTATTCTATTCTAAAATAAAAGCTTAAAATATACCATACCATACCATACCAACTTTATTTATAAAGCACTTTAAAACAACCACAGTTAATACAAAGTGCTGTACAGTTTAAGAACACAACATAATAAAAATAATTTAAAAACAGTTTAAAAACAAAAACATACAATTTAAAACTAGATCCCACTGGTGTTGAAAGCCAAGTAAAATAGATGGGTTTTAAGACGAGCTTTAAAAATGGGCAAAGAAGGGGCCTCTCTGACCTGCAAAGGTAAGTCATTCCATAATTTGGGGCCCATAACAGAGAAAGCCCTGTCCCCTCTGAGCTTCCTTTTTGTTCTCGGTTCCTCCAAGAGCAGCTAAAAATATGCATATAAGTTTATTAAAACCTGCTGTTATTATTAGACAGAAACTATTTTGAAATACACTTTTTTCTGCTCCGCTCTTTCTCAATACAAAGACTTGTTGCTGCAGTGTAAGCACTATAAGAGCCTCGACTTAAGAGCAAATTGTTATAAACTTGACTCCTATGATCCTCAGAAATGGAAATCCTTTCACTAAATAGTTCAGATATAAATAAATGCACTCGCGGAGAGTACATGTGGCCCCTGTAGTACCTTTGTGAGCCCGCTGTAGGGGCTAGCAGGAGAGTTACGGTCACAACTGACATGAATTCATCACTTAAGAGAAACAGAAGCTGTTGCACTCAATGGAAAATGCATCCTGGCGATCTCAGCCTACACGTGTAAAAAGCTGCTTTCTAGAGCACTTGGCATATCATCTTCCTCTTGTGCTTCTGTTCAAAGCAAAATGATAGTATCTTTGTCTGCAGCCACAATGCTTGCAGCTAAGGTGCATTGATTAAAGGTGAAAACCTGTCAGCACTGTCTGACCAGGGGAGGGCTTTGTTTTTCCTGTACCTAATTAAGTATAATGGTGCCCACAAGACTGACTTTACTATTTTCTGGGCCTTCTATTTATGCCTCATACATTTTGAATCCATCAGCTCTAAGTATTGTGTCGATAGCACTATTGGATTCCCTGGCTTTGGTAAATTGGGTTTAATCTGTCAAATCGAAGCTCTGGCTTATAGAAAAAAAAGACTTTAGCAATAGGAGACATGCAGTCCTTTGCAGTACTAATAACCACTTCTGCTCTAGAATGTCATCCATACGGTGCTGTCCAGCGGCTGCGTGGGTCCAGACATAAAGAACAGCCTCTGTTACGGCCTTCTTCTCAAACACCTCAAGTCCTCAGAGATGCACTGGCTGCATCCAGATCTGACTGTGACCGAGCTCACCCAGCGCTATGAGCAGCAGCATGTGGAGGCTGAGTGGAGGTCAGTATCTTCTCTACTTGTTCTTTTTTGTATCGTTTGGTCTGACTCAGGAGGTACAGAAATGACAAATAATTTAAATTTCTTATAGATATTTTTAAAATCTGATTCACCTCTCCACCAGATCTTAAAAATGTCAGCTACCATGTTTCATAGTACTATTGAGAAAAAAATAAACACACTTAATCCAGGTTTCCAACAATATTTGTCTTCATATATATATATTTTTTAGCGATTATAGATATACAGTTCCAAAACATTTATCCAGTTCGGGATTCTATTCAGTAACTCATAACCAGTGATGTAAAGACCTTTTTTATTTCTTCTCATAAAACTTGGTTGGCTTGAAATATATAATGCTGGGAATAATCTGCTATTGATTATTATGGACTGAAAAAAGCTCAGTCCAGCACAAGCATTACATGCATTTTACAAAAAAACAAAACAAAAATAAGTAACTCACAGGCTTTGTATGAATTATAAACGGAGTCCAGTGTAAAAATCTTGAGTCTGGTTTTAAATAGAAGCTATAGTTTTAAATCTAGAACTTAAAAATTGTTTTCATTTTTACTGTAGAATCCATGTGTTAAATCAAATCCTGCACCGTAGGTGCACAAAGGAGTTCTATCAAAATCCTTCCTCCCAGCTGTTGTTCGACTTTATAATCTTTGCTGCTCCCAATAGGTCCAAATGAGAGTAGTTCTATCTGCTTAAAAAGCTTCTTTTCATGAATTGCTTTTTTTCTGCTAATTTTTTTTCATCCATGCTGTCAATCAAAAAGTTTTTACCTTCTTGTTTTTTTTTTTTTGTCTTCTAATATTTTTCAGTTTGTTGTTCGTGTGCAGAATTAAACAACTACATATTTTTTTCTTTATGAAGATGATGAATTTCACTTTTTTCTATTTTCATTTTTTTTCCCGTCCTATTATATCTGCGTGCTTTGATTGCATATTTTCTTTTCTATTCACTGAGGGACAACAAAGGATATTTCTTTTCTTTTCCATCAGGGAATAAAGTAAATTAGAAGTTGTGAAAAAAAGAGCCTTAATGATTTAAGATAAAGAAATACCCAAAAAAAGTCTAGAGATTCAAACTTTCTCCATACTACCATTTCAGTTCCTTTACTTGACAAATAATCACATTTCATACTCCATATGAAACCTAGTTGAACTGAAATCTAATTTCTCGTTTTTAAACACAAACTTGATTCTGATAAATGTGGATCTGTCTTTCCTGTTAGGATTAAGAACCATCTGAAAGATATTCTCTTTCCATTACGCTAATGGAGATGCTTGTCTCTACAGATATGACCTGAGGATCAGATACATCCCATCAAACTACATGGAGACCTTTAAGGAAGATAGAACAACCATGCTCTACTTTTACCAGCAGGTCAATGACCCAACAGAGAGTTTATCTTTAATTTAATACCCTTTCTTTCCTCTTTTATGAACTTTAAGATTACTATTCATATAAGCGAAATTTGTCAACGTGAATTCTTCTAATATTTTGGTCAATTTCATAAGAGGGGTGTTCATTTACTAATCAACAGGTACGAAGTGATTATATGCATCATTATGCCTCCAAAGTCAGCGATGGGATGGCCTTACAGCTCGGCTGTCTGGAAATCAGGTGATCATCTTTGCTCAAAGCATAAGTCAACAATAAGTAATGTTGATAGTGACAGTCGGATATTGGTGTAATTGCTGCAGGAGGTTCTACAAAGACATGAATCCTAATGGACTGGAGAAAAAGTCCAACTTTGAACTGTTGGAGTAAGTCAAAACTTTATGGTCTTTTGAAATGAGGTGCTATGTTCAAACAGAGAAAGGGGGATTCATTAGTCTGCTAATCCAAGCATAAAACTCTACAAAAGCAGTTTAATATAGAAATAAACTTTGTCAATGTAATAATACTGATTTTCACCCATTCCACTCCTTAGAAAAGAAGTAGGGCTGGACTTGTTCTTTCCCAGAGAGCTCATAGAGAGTATGAAGGTACATAGAGTTACAGAACATATATCCATTACTTTTTGAGAACTAAATAAATTTTAAGTGATGAAAGATGTCCTCTGTGTGGTTGCATGTCAGCCCAAGCAGTTACGCAGGATGATCCAGCAGACGTTTCAGAGCTACTCGACGTTTCAGCAGGACCAGTGCATGGAGAAGTTCTTCACCATGTTGTGTCAGTGCTACAGCATCACCGAGGAGAGCTACGGCTGCCAGCTGGTGGTGAGCCCTTCTCATGACTGAGCTTTTTTAAAATAATCCATCTGATAAATTTAAATCCAAAGATCTGAAAAATAGTTGAGGTAGCCTGATTTATAGAACAAGATTTTCGGGGGAGTGGTGTCTTTGTGGTTGGGGCATTGCGCTTGGCTACCGGAGGTTCTGAGTTCAAGCCCCGCTCCAACAGACTGCCACTCTGGGTCCCTGAGCAAGACCCTTGACCCCACACTGCTCCCTGGATGCCGCACAATGGCAGCCCACTGCTTCCCAAGGGGATGGGTTAAATGCAGAGAGTTCATTTCGTTGCTTTGTACTTGTGACAGTGTAATGGCAATAAAGTTGAACTCTATGCTAGAGTCTTAAATCTAAGAGTCTGGAAAAGGTTACGCTGTCATTTACAAAATTTTGGGACATGTCCGAATCACAGTGCTAAAACTTATCCCAAGTGTCCCAGTTCTACCAAAATCAACCCAAGAGGGTGCATCATCAAACAGTAAAACCTTTTTTTTTTTTCCCCCAATCTTCCATAAACCACCCTTGATGCACATATTGCAGTGTTAACTATTTTAGAAAGTAACACTTTGCCCAACCCAAACTGCACCCACCACTTTGTCCTTTTTCACAACTTCCTGTCAGATCTGAGTTCAAGCACTGCAGGCATCACTTGCCAAAGTTAAGGCTGCTTTTCATTATACAACAATACGAAAGAGGGAGCGGCCTCCATGAGTGAAAACCACGAAAAAGGAACAAAAAGACCTTAAAGCCCTACATTACATTTCCCCCCCCCAAAAAAAAGAAAAAAAGGGTTTAAAAAAGAATCAGAATCAGAAATACTTTAATAATCCCAGAGGGAAATTACTTTTGTCACACGCTCCAGTTACAGTTTTGTGTATACAGTAGATACACACATCCAACTACACAAGATAATAAAGATAAAAATAAAGATAAAAAAATAAAAATAAAAAATAAAAAGTAACATCTTTCAACAAATGTGGGCCTTTACATAATGTGCACCTCTAATTACATTAGCTATAAAATTGAGTCAGCATTAAATAAAAAAAAAAGTGATACTTCTAAGAGACTTACATGATGGAGGTGTTGTACACTGGGTCTGCTTTGGTGCTTTAGGACCAGGATGAATTGGGGATAACTGATTGACTGTAAAGTTGCCCTTTATTCTAGTGACTCTAAAAGGTCAAATAGTTTTACACTATTTGGCTCACCAATTTAAAAAAACTTGTTAATTAGTTCTTGAATTCATTGCATTTCCACATCCTATTATGTTGGATTTTGACATTTTTTGCCCCTTGTAAACAAATCACTTTTTCTATTTACAAAGGTTATCTTAGTTGAATTTTGTATTGATTTATTGATCTTAATTTCTGTAAAAGTAGAAAAGTGTTTTTTATAATGCAAACCTTTTTATGTTATCCCTGTAGCATGGCTGGAATCTAGCCATAGACTTGGTCATAGGGGCAGATGGGATCAGTCAACAAAGTGATAACGCTAAAGTAAGTACATATCTTATGTATTTTCATCTATTGTATTGGGTGCAGGTTATTTTGCCTTCATTTTTTATAGTTTGATTTTTCACCCAAGCTTTTCTGAAGTACACAGCTTAGCAAAATGGAAGTAGGTTGAGTTGAAATGGCAACGAATTGGGTGGGATACGAGTTAGCAAAGTTAACTAATTTTGCTCTTCATCTCTTCGCTGCATCAACTTCACTAAACACAAGTGTTTGTTTTGTATTTTTTCTGTCTCACAGCCCGTCTGTCTGGCCAAGTTCTCTGATGTCCGCAGCATCTCCTGCAGTCTCGAAAGTGATGGCCGCGCCCTTCTAACCGTGCACATAGAGGGCTCCAAGCAGGTAGAACTTTCCCTGCCTACTCTCAAGTTACCAAAATAAAGTAGCTTGAGGAAGTTAGATGGTTTTATCACCTAAAACCCACAGATTGGGCTTGCAAACCTACCAAGGTAGTTTTTTTCTCGCAAATGTTTGGCTTTGAATCAAAGGTGTGAAACCCATTTGTTTGCAACCATTTCCAGTCAGTTAGTTGAACAAAAACACACTGGGACTTAAAGAGACAAGAGGATATTTTTAGAATTGGCAGATGTAGGCATTAACTGATCTGGAAGTGTAGGTTAAACCTGTATTCATCAATAACAATTGGGAGATTAGTTGAAAATATTAAGCAAGTAAGTTAAAGATAGGCTTTCTGTGTATGCACCTTGATACTCTATCTCTCCGGTTCTTTTTCCTGAAAAGAGATCACTTGAGACTAACTCTTTAAATAAAATTTCACAACTTATATGTATTAAATAACCAGGAGACACGACAACAGATTCTGATAGAAACTGTAATCTCACTCAGATCAGATACATTTCTTAGAATATACAGAAGGCAGCTGCTCACCTACGGGCTCACCTCTCAGGAAGAAGCCCCAATTAACATTTAAAAAGGAATTTTATACATCTCCAGTCTGCCATATCATCTTATTTTACATCATTAGCAGATGATTAGACATCCATAGCTCCAGCATTATCAAAGTAGGACACTGCTCTCATTCCATTTCCAAATCTTCGCCACATACAGAATAAAGACGAACAAATAAAATCTACTTATTTAAGTTTAATCTCGAATTACTGGAGCTTTGAAGGATATCTACAGCCTTACTTAATGTGTCAGTTCTGGAGTGCCAAGATTAAGATTAATTCATCCTGTCACTCATTAAAACTCGATATCTTGTACAGCTTCTTCAACAATTGACCAACTTCTCTAGTCGTACCAAGAAATGTTTGCCGTTCTAGGAACTGTAGTCAATTTCTTCCTTTTTCTTTGTAAAGTAACCTTTGTCTGAGGGCATGGGGGTTAAAAAACAAAAAATTAACAAGTTAATGAAAGACTGATTATCTTGTTTTATCTTCTAGCCGCTCGCGGTGAACACTTCGTCTTTGTTTGTGGCAGAGAACATGGCCGATTTGATCGACGGCTACTGTCGATTGGAGGGAAAAGCCGAGAGTTTATACATAATTAGATCAAACAAAGGTACGATCACCTGAGCAATCGGTGGAAGTAGCTCCTGAAAAGTTAGAAATGTCAGGTTCATTTATATATAAAGCCATTAAAAGTATTAATTAAAGTGTGTTTGTTTTTTTACAGGAAGAGACACAAGGCTAAAACTTCCTGACATACCTCAACGGTGACTAAAATGACTCATCTTTTCTGAATGTTCAATATGACGCTAATTTTTTTTTTTTTTTTTCAAATCTGCTAAAAGTATAAACTGTGTAGGTGTTGTTTGCTTTTCTTTTCTTTCCTCCTTTTTGGTCTCCACTTTAATCATTTTTTTCCTGTCCACTACCTGACTTACACTGCAAAAACGATCTAGAAATAAGCAATAATGACTTCAATTAAGTGTACTTGCCCTTAATTTGAGCTGGTAAATACAATTATTTGCCAATGAAATTAGGTATTTTTAGTCTTAAAAGAAGATAAATATCATATGAACTTAAATTAAAACAAAGTATTTGTTTTTTTTCTTATTTTAAATCTAAATTGTCTCGTTCAATTGGCAACCTGTCTCACCTACCTCCTTAATTCAATAAAATATTCACTTATTTTGAATAAAAAACAAATTTGTTTTTTTCAGTGTGTGATTTTAAACATACCCTTTTTTCATCATTTTTATAATTTTTCCATCATTTCTTGGGCTTTAGATGCATTTTGTTCTCAATTTTTTATTTTTTTTTCCCAGAGTGAATCCTACTGGTCCTGATCGAGGTTTAGGTAAGTTGGTATATTCATTCATAAATCAAAAAGGCTTTGTTATCAAAAATTTTCAGTCTGATTTAGTCATTTTTAACATCAATTATAAAGGAATAAATCTTGAGTTAAACTCTTGTTTTATCCGTTTTTCTTCATTTTAGGTTCTGATATTTATGCTGAGATTCCAGAACATACAGCAATCTATGATGGTGAGTGGAAGATTAAAACCTCACATAGACCAAAGCTAAATCATTTAACCCCTTAACACCTGCATTTAAACACAGGTATATAAAGACTTTTGCCTTTAAGTAGTTGCAAAATTGAAATTTTAAAACTTTACATTAATAGAAATGTAGGTATATTGCTAATTTGTGAATACATTTATAATAGTCAATGGTGGCTGTCACTACAGATCTGTCCCGGAAGCAGGATCCGTACCATCATCTCATTTGCACATGTGCAACTAGATATACATCCGGGTTTCCATAAATAATATCATTATGGTATTAAAATTACTTATTTCTTTCCTTAACTCACTAAAGAATACCAATTTACATCTTTAAAAAATGTTTTATGACTTTTCTGAGACAATTTTGATGCTTTTTACATTTTCTCCGTTTAACTGCTTCTCTGACGTCATCATCAGACATGCTCAGAATGCAAAATATCATTAACCCATGTTTATCTGCATTTTAGTTGTTTCATTCTGTAGATTACGCACTGTCTACCATAATGTTAACATAAAGGAAAACATAAAATTCAAAAAGACTTAATAATGTTTAAATCTAAAGCGGTACAGATCAGGCAGAGAGTGATAAAACAGAAAGGATTTTAAGGTATTTATTTTCTCAGGAAATACATTATTAACCTTTAAAAAGGTTTGTCACATGTTTGCAATGATCAGAAAGGTTAACAAAAATAGGAAGTAAAACTTAACAGATTTAAAGAAAAGTTCAAAATCTAAATTTGAGATAAATCATATATGTTGCTTATTTTGAGAAGCATTTCTAAGAAAAAAAAATATAGCCCTGTTGAATTACTTTACACAGTTTAATAAACTGAATTGAAATAATTAATTGATCTTCAAATGGCTCTATTTTGATTTAAAGGAGCTTGTAATTGATTTTGTCACGATATGTAATTTTGCCAGAAATATGTTCATGGAGCTGCTAAGTTGTGAAGCATAAACTTTTTGGAAACCAAATTGAGGCTCAGCAAGAATCATTGGGGCACCTCTGGGCTGAGGAATTTTTTTAAATCAAAATCTTTTTTATTATTAAAAATTATTATTATTATTAATTTCACATTATAACAAATGAGCAGTGCCGAATAGTTGCTACAGAGACATGAGATGGATACATGTCAATCACACCATGCAAAAATGAAATGGGTCAAATAAACAGGAAAAAACAAAAAATAAAAAATAAAAAAAAAGAAAGAAAGAAAGAAATACAAGAAAGGGATGAAAGGAAATCGAACATTGTGCAAAATAATCCCCTTCATGTCACTGCCAGGTTACTAGTCATATTTTAAAAAGAAAAATCACAAGAGGCCCCACACCTTCTGAAAACTCTTATTTGAATGCTGTAGTGAATGTCTAATTTTCTAAGGAATTTAATAACTAATATTCAACTTCCTGTTTCACTGGCGTATACACTCCGTAATGCATAACCTAACACACAACCCTATATGTATCACGCACTCGTAAAATTTGGAAAAACATAGAACACACTATTCAAGTAAAAGCCCAATGTAATAAATGTAAGGTTGTTCTTATCACTCATTGAAGCTCATATTATATAAGATAAGCTAGACTTTATTGATCTAACATAGGAGAATTTCCCTTGTCATTGGCTCAATAGTCAAAAGAAAAAAGAAGGTGCAAAAGGTGCACAGGGTATATATATATATATATATATATATATATATATATATATATATATAT
>NW_015150824.1:306233-323704 GCF_000732505.1 Cyprinodon variegatus
TATATATATATATATATATATATATATATATATATATATATATATACATATATCAGCTAAAGTCTCTTATTTAACAGAGTTATTGCACAGGGTATTAAATAGTAATTGCACTTTAATTATTGCACAGGTTATTGCAGTTATAGTGCCACATTGTAAAGTCTGATGGCAGCAGGAATAAATGACCTTCGGTAGCGCTCCTTTTTACAAACAGCGTGTAAAAGTCTCTCACTAAAGGAGCTGCTCGCCTCCTTTACAGTCTTGTGCATCTGGAAGTTACATTATTGATGTTTTGGCATTTTCAGGTGATATGTTATTTAAGGTTATGTGGTTTATCTGTGCTATCTAGCACCCTGATGATAAACCTATAAAATCATCTGATTTTTTTTATATTTTGCTTATTCCCTCTATGATGTTTATGTGTTCAGATAAACACCGGATCTCCAGAGATGACATTGTTGTAGGTCGGATCCTGGGGGAAGGTTTTTTCGGGGAAGTGCATGAAGGAGTTTACAAAAGCCCAGTAAGTTATGTCTTTCATCTGCTTTTCTTTCTAAGCTGCATTTTAGATCTTTATTAATATTAGGGTTCAAATTGTGATTTATCGAATATTTATTTAATCATCAACAAATGTAGTAATCGATCAATCGTTAACTGGAGTATAGACTCTAAAACGAGTAACCCACTTAGAGCAGTAATTATATCAAAATTGTGAAACAAATACATTAACATTTTACATTTAAGATGAAAAAATGTTTTCGTCTGTCAGTCTATTCTATCTAGAACTCCTCAAGTGGAAACGTTTTCCTGTCAACTGGTTTAATTTAATAGCAAATCTTCTTTAAGGAACCTTTGGCTACCCGATTATTAATTGATTAATCGAAAAAATATCTGACATTTTAATCAATTTGCAATGTAATTGTTAGCTGCAGCCCTATTTAATATAGTGAATGCAAAGTAGGAGGATGCTGAAGGTTCATGTGTTTGCAGAGTGGAGAAAGAACACGGGTGGCAATCAAAACATGCAAAGACTGCTCGGGTGACGTGAAGGAGAAGTTTCTAAGTGAAGCTGGTGAGTACGTATGCGGCTAATGCAGTGATTGCTTCCTGAGAACACAGAGAGGGCCCCTGTTACTTACATTATGATTAATGCCCACGTCAAAGCTGACGACTTGACTCAACTTTTAAAACTCCAAGTATAAGAAAACTTCTTTCATTGCTTTTAATGAGGACATTTTATATATTGTGAAAAAGAAGTATGAAAAGAAAAGAGAAACAGCTGAAAGAAAGGAAATTGGAAGTTTACTTTTGGCTTGATTGGACGTTCCGTGTTCTCGATCAGAGAGCCGTCTTTGCTGACTTCCTGTTGCCTGCCTGCGGCTTTGTGCAACAGCTCAGACTGAAACCTGTGGTGACAGCAGGGAAAATCTATACAACACAAAAATAATAAGCCACATTAGAACATTTTTTTTTTCATTCAGGTTTCAAGATTTTTGTAGGGAGGAGTTTGATTACAAAACATATCTAAACACATCTCATGCTGATTTCTATTACCTTATTTTGCTGTAAACGCAAATATATTTTTTGATAATTTTATGTGACACATCAAAACTAGTGGAAATATATGAAAAGGGAAATGAGTGTTTTCAAAAAATATGTCAAACATCTGAAGAGCGCTGCATGTATCAGGATAAAATGGACCTTTATGGAAAAAATGTGTTATGATAACCTCAACACACCGTTGTTTAAGGTGAAACTAGGCAGTGAGAGCATCAATCTGTGGAGGTTCATCTACAGCAGAACGACTCAAAATTTAAATCAGACCATGAATAGTTTAGATCCATGATTATTCAACAGTTAATTCGGCCTAGTCAAAGCCCAGACCTCGTTCTAATTGGGTGGTAAGACTTCAAAGTTAGTTTCTTTTTAAATAAAATGAATGGTAATCCATTCTAATTGAGCTTAAGTCTTTATAATAAGGTTTGAAATATAAAAATATTTGGATTGACGTTAAAGGAAAGCATGCTAGATCCTTTTTTGATTGACAGTTCTATTTCTGCACTTTTTAGAACCAGACACCGCTGGCTATTAACAGGATATCCTGCTGTCCCTCTTTAGATGCAGACTAGTTTATTTGTTTTGTTTTTTTCTACTGCTTGATGTTTCTCTCTCTGTTCTCGTTCTGGCAGGAAATAATAATTAAACTGATCATTATTCCTATGCTTATTCTCATTCATTTCCTATATTAACTGAATTTATTCAGGCTCATACTTTAAATTCTATTCACAATAAATGCATTCAAATGTGGCATTTCTGTGGGCACAAAATGCAATAATCGTCTCATGATGTGTGCTTAGTTATATCATGCTTTATTCTGAATAGAAGCACTTTGAGATACAAAGAGTTGGCAAATTTCACCAAACCAACCATATAAGATGCTAAAAACGCAAAAGTGACTGCCTAGAATAGCCTGACTTATAGAAATACAATTATTAATTACCTTAGATGTACATAAGTCACATCAAATCTATGTCCTTATTATTTATTTTTTTCCTCGATCCACAATATTTATGCGGACGCACTGTATGACTCACAAGGTACATAAAGTGGACACACTGTATGTACTGTATGTCATGTAGTACTGTATGTACTGTACTGTATAGTCGTACAACCTGTTATTTTGATGGTTTATATCTTAGAATAATGGGAAAAAACATATTCGATCTCTCAGATAAACATTGCGTAAAACATGATGGGTGAAGTTTTATTCGTACGATGCCTCTTAACAATAAAATGAAGATAAAATAGGATGTTTGCAAACTTCAAGGACTGGAGTGTCTTGCCACTTTTATACCGTGCTGGTTAATTTGCTTCTCAGCATTCAGTAAAGTTCTTTATAGTCCTGCTAGTGACCTAATGTTTGATTTAGGTGTATCAAAGCAACAGCAAATCAGGGAAACTTAAGTTTGACACCCCAGGTTTAGGTCCTTTGTGTTTTTTGGTTTAAAGGTTTCCTTTCAAGTTTCCAATCCAAGTCACTTTATGATCTTTACGCGTTTTCTTTTAAGCTTCGGCTCTATTCTTTGTTGAGCCGAGTGGGTTTAGTTCACTCAGTTTTTAGTGTCTGGCATAAAAGAGGTGGTTTAGTGCTATGGTTTTAAAATTTGTCATTTATTAAGTGCAGTGAATTCTTCCCAAACCATTTCACCTCCACCTCTGTGCCTGACTGTTAGGATGTTCTTCAGGTAGAAATTCCACAGAATTGATTTGCTTTGAAAATGTGTTTCTTTGTATTTAAAGTTCAGTTTGTGAATTTTCACTTTCATATTTATTCAATTTTAGTTCAAATATTTGGTTTCTTTAAGTCAAACATCCGAGTCCTTTACCTGAGTGGTTATTATATTATCATACCGATATTGAAAGATCAGGAAACGGCCTATTTTTTTGTATAGGATAGAGTTGGCTTTAATTAAATGAAACTCAAAAGGAGAAAAATAATGCTTTAATAGCTTTTCCTTAAGGGCAAAAAACTATATATGTGAAATAAAAATACATCAGACCAACTAGAAAAACATTTTCATTCAGAAATATGGGCTTCATAAAAAGTATGCTTAACACCTGCTTACATGACAAATATGCCTCATCAGCCCATATTCTAATCTACGTGGTTGTACTTGTAGGTAAAATGATCTTATTTACATTTAAGCATTGACATAAGACATGTTGAAGTGATCTGTGTTGATCCCTTTGTTACAGATCTTATGAAAAACCTGGACCACCCTCACATTGTGCGCCTCATCGGAGTCATCGAGTTCGATCCAGTCTGGATTGTCATGGAGCTTTATGAACATGGAGAGGTGTGTCCCTACATTTAAACTGGCTTCCTATCCATCTGATCCGATTAACAAAACCGCTATAGTTGGTCATTGTGAGGTTATCTCCGTCCATTTTGCTAAAATCTATGAATTTGTGTATCTGCAAGCTGGGAAACTACCTTGTGGAGCAGCAGTACATCCTGAGTATAGCAAGGTTAACCCAGTACTGTCTCCAAATCTGCAACGCCTTGGCTTACCTGGAGGGACTCAACATGGTACACAGGTAACCTATCTTCATATCTGCAGCGTTTTAACCACTTAATAAAAATAGTTTTTTAATGCAATAGCATTGACTCAATGGAAAAATAGAAAAAAACCTTAGTAGCTTAGATAGAGAAGGAAAAAATTCAAGATTTAGACACGATTATGCCTAAAATTCTAGATGGAGCTTATTTAATTAGAGCTTTATTTCTCATTTTTGGTGAAAGTCCGGGATCTCTTCATTAGTAATCGAATCCTCCAAAAAATCCACAAAGTGAAATCCAAATGCTAACTAGACTTTTAAGAGGAATAATCTACCATCACATATATAATGAGTACAGTTTGATAAAGAAACAAACATTCAGAGTTAGATAAGGTGGAGGACCTATGATGCTCTGGGCTCATTTCATCAGTTACAACATTTTACCCCGCTTGATATCAAGAAAATTAATTTTTACTCTACTGCAATAAAGCTGTGTTCATTTTATCCACTGAGAGCAAGCATTCTAATAGCAGTTGAGTTAATTTCAACTTTTTTTTTTTTTTAGTACATTTATGTTCTTGTCTCAGTCCTTCTAAAACTGTTTGCGTTTGCAGAGATATAGCAGTCAGAAACATCCTGGTTGCATCTGCTGAATGCGTCAAGCTAGGTGACTTTGGGCTGTCTCGCTACGTTGATGATCAAGAATATTATAAAGGTACATAAACGCACACCTTACCTGCATGTTTATTTGTTTATGCCTCATAACACAATATATGTGTGGCCTTTGTTGGCGTCACCTTCTCTTCCTCTGTGTGCAGCCTCAGTTAGTCGATTACCAATCAAATGGATGGCCCCTGAATCCATCAACTTTAGGCGCTTCACCTCAGCCAGTGACGTCTGGATGTTTGGTGAGAAATTAACTCATCTTCACTCCAATAAATACAAACTTTAAAGGTTTCTATGCATGCAAGGCTACTGTACTATCAAGATCATAACTAAGGAATTACATATTTTCTTTAAACATTGAAAATAAAAAGTGGTTTATAACAACTTAAGCTGCATTTTGCTAAAACTTCCAGAGACGATGAAAGTTATGATCTCTGAAAGGAGAGCATGAAGGAAATCTTACAATGAAATCCAATAAAGGAAATCAACATAAAATAGTAAAACATAAGAGACTTAAACCCCTTCTTTCCTAATGAAAGTTGTCATGCTGTGTCTCGTCATTTATTCTGTTACGTGATAAGCTTTATGGTTCTATACAACTGTGGTAACAGCATGGTCTGAGTGTTTCCTCCCTGCTAGAGCTGTATGATGTGCTTTTGTCATGCTTTACCCTAAAACTGTTTCCTAACCTTTGAGGAAAAGTGCTTTCACATCAAGGTTTGTTTTGTAGGTGAAGAGAAATCAACCATTTTTTTCCTATTTCCTGTACAGATTGTGGCCCAATCCCAAACCGGCCCCTAGGCATTAACACTCCGTTTGCACGTCACACGGAGGGTCCACCACATTAGCCCAAACCACGTAGTGGCTAGGGCCAGTGGAACGTTCAAGCCTGAAATAGCGTCTGCAATTAGCCGCAAGTGTAACAAGGAAACATAAGTTCCAGCGGTTTGCTGGATCTTCATCACACTGACAAAAAAGTCACAAGTATAAGTAAAAAACATAATTAATTCTAAAAGGGAAGGTTGTCTTTGAAATAATTTGATTTGACTGTATACATTTGTTTTAAGAAAGAGGAAAATGTTTTATTTTATGTCACCTTCCGCCACAGAGCTACAGTCAAGCACATGGGACGTCACTGTGTTGCCTCAGCAACGGCTGCTTTATTTTTCTATTGAAGGGAAGAGACCATCCCATTGTCATTTATACCCCTCTACCTTTAATCGAGGCGCCCTCCACAGCTATGAGTGTGACTTTATTGCGAGTGAGACTTGATACTGTACTTGTATTACTAAAAAGTTTGTGGTTAGGGACCGGTTTGGGATTGAGCCTTAGTTTCAAGATCAGTGGTTCTCAATCCTGATCCTCAAGCACGACTGTCTCCTTGGTGCGACACACCTGGGGTGATTAGGGGCTTCTGCAGCTCTTGATGGCTGATGATGAGCTCATGCAATCCTTTGAAGCAGGTGTCCTGCAACAGAGAGACATCTAGAACATGCAGAGCAGGACAGAGAACCACTGGTATAGATGAAATGGCATACTTCAGCATTCTGCCATTTTCTGTGACAAACCAAATCCCATTTCATCGCCAAATCATCTCTGACTCTTCATCACCAACATTAAAGATGCCAGTTTGAAATCTTATTTATCTGATTTATCAGTGGAATTTGCAGATTTAATGATTAGTCTAGTTCATTTTTCTGGTATCTATTTAAAAATGATAAAAAAAAAAAAAAACTTCAGGTTTTAGAGACCCACATAAGAGTTAGGATAATCTTTTTTCATTTATTTTTTTAAATAATCCTACCCCGCGTTAGCTATAAAAAATGACTCCCAACAAGGGAAAAGGTATTTCAACTTACCTAAATAAAATATGTACCCCTACCATGTTTTTTTTGTTTGATTTTTTTTTACTTAATGTGAAATTTTCAACATGTTTAGGCACATAAATGTTTAAGTGTGAAGGGGAAGGAAACTAAAACATATTTAACAGCTGCAAAAGTGGTGCATAGTTCAGACTAAAACCCTTTTCTCTGACACACCAAGTTTAGCTCAGGAAACACTGGTCTATGCAATATTGTAAACATGAAAGACTTCCCACAAACCCTGATACATCCTGTGGCCATCAGCAAACAAAGTAAACCTTCCCCTGCTGACCCACATTAAATTGGTCTAGCTGATCTATTATTGTTGGATTTTCAAACCAATCATCTATGGGTCTTTTCCGTACTTTCAAACCCATCTTCTACATTGAGAATTGGTCTTTTGGATAATCATTGCATAGTGTAACGTACGTGATCGGCTCCAGTTGTCTGTATCCATCATACGTTCCTTTTTGATAAAGCTTATAGTTAAAAAAAGACTGATATGTGCTTAGCCGCTGTGAAAGTAGAGAGGTAGGTGGGGGTAGAGCATTAACAACCCGATATGGCCGGTGAGAATTTCAGTTCGCACAGACGTTCTCCTTGGCTCTACCTTGGCCACACTGTGGCTCTACCTTTCTTATACCTCATCAAAAATACTTAGGTTATCCTGAGCTATTTTCTTCATTTGTGCTGCTATAGGCTTAGACTGCTGGAGGACATAGGGACCCCATTTCTTCACTGTATTCTCCCATTTTGCAGTAATTGTTTGTTAAATCTCTAATGTTATGCTCTCTCTTCCTTTTCTCATCATACAGTAATAGCTTCGTCCGGTGTGTTCCTGTTTGGCTGTGACTCCAGTTATGCTGCTGCCACCAACACCTTTGTTTTTGCATGTTAGAGCTTGGCCTGTTTTTCAGTGCAATCTTGTTTCTCTCACTGTGACTAACTAACATCTGGCTGTGTGCTTCCTGGAATGGGCCGCCTGTGGAGCTGGTTTACAGTTGCCTACTGTATCTCTGCTTCTTTTTCTATGTCTGCTTCTGTCTCCTTGAGCCCCAGTCAGCCTCTGGAGATGGCCGCTCACACTCAGCCTGGTTCTGCTGGAGGTTTCTTCCTGTTAGAAGGGAGTTTTTCCTCTCCACCGTCGCTACAAGCATGCGTGGTGTGAGGGATTGCCCTCGAGTCAATGATTTGATGCAATCAACTGGTTTTCCTTAGATAGGAAACTTTTGATCAGTTTGACTGTACGATCTGATTGAATTGTCTCCATAAGGTGCCTCAAGATGACCTGTGTAATGAATTGGCGCTATATAAATAAACTGACTTGAATTGTATTGTTGCTAGGTTATACACCTTCTGAGAAGGTGTATAACCTAGCAACTTTGTTGAGACGAGTGGGTTTAGGTCACTTGGTTTTAAACCTAGCAACTAACTTGGAAAGTCAAACCGTATACTTCTGCTTCTTTAACTATGGTCGTCTCTTTAATCAGGAGTGTGTGTCTGGGAGATCTTCTCGATGGCCCAGCAGCCGTTCTCCTGGCTGGAAAACGGACAGGTGATCAACCTGCTGGAGTCGGGGACTCGGCTCGGCAAACCCCAGAAGTGCCCTCCCACCATCTACAGCCTGCTTACCCGCTGTTGGTCCTACGAGCCGCACAGCCGTCCCACCTTCAGAGATCTCGTCCTCTCCTTCAGGTGCAAACTCACAAATCCTCCTATCTGTGCCTCATTAGCAGTTCATTTATATTCAGCATCAAGAGTTTTAAAGTTTCCTGTTTTGACAGAGAAATTCACAAGATGGAGCTGGAACAGGAAACAGACTTTAGAAGAGTAAGGTCACACTCTCTGTCTTGCACCTTAGAGACCGGCCGCACAGAGCCTCCACCAAAGGTACCAAATTTATCAACCATGTCAACATGAATAATTGTTGGTAGGAAATGTTTACTCAAACGGCATCACAGCTTATTGCATGAAAGTACCTTTAAATTAGACTGCTTTTAAATGTCTGACACTTTATCATTTTGGTGCTGCCTGTTTTAGAAAGAAAAAGAAATAGCTGTGGTTGCATTACCTAAAATGTTAGGTACTTTTCTTAAATTCTTTATAAAATAATGTTCATGAAAAGAGCATTTTTTTTTTCCAGATTTTCCATTATCCTCTGTTCATATCAGATTTGTTCAACATTAAAGATCAGTTTTCTTTCTCTGCTTCTTTATTATCATCAGCCCTCCAGAAATCATGGTAACACCCTTGCCCGTAAAAAGGTAAGCAAACATGCACAAGCAAAAAAAATCTAAATTCCTTGCATACAGACTTTTACTGTGCACTATACTCTATAGATATTTAAACTCTAGGTAAAGTTGTGCATTACAGTGCCGTAAAAATTGTATACTGTAGCTGAAATCTGGGAGATGTTTTTGAATCTCTATTTTTATATTTTTTAAATAAAATCGATCAAATTATTATTCCAAGTGTTAACTATTGTCAGATTTATGAATATATGTATTCGAATTATGTTCTAAGGCCATTAGAAGAGAAATAGCCCAGGGCATAAAAGATCCTTTACTATACTTAACAGTGTTCAAGTAGTGCTTTTAAATGATTTCTCTTCCGTCTTATTCTCTACCTACCTAGAATATTCATGGACAAAATGCTAATTTTTAGGGCCCAATCTTGATAAGGGTTGCGTAAACAAAAACACATGAAAACTTTTTAGCAAGTGCAAAGCTGATCTTCATACCAGGCGCAAGTACATAACCAGAGCTGCAATAATCAATAATAAACCAATCTTTTTCATGTGTTTCATCTGGGATGTCCGAATCACAACAGTGATAAATGCAAAGAACAGTTATAAATACACAGAAAATGATCAAACCATTAAACTAATTGCAGGGGCAGTTCGAAAGTTAGGTGCAAACTTACATGTGAAAATGTCATTGTGGCCACAGCGACACAGAAAAGAGAGAGAGAGTCTTTGTGCATGTCATCATATTTAGACTTTCACAAATAGCAAAAGTAAAATAGTATTACAAAAGAAAAAGATCAGTGGTGCAGGAAGCAAACAATGTTTATGCAATTAAACGAAAATTCGTAAAAGTTTTTTTTTCTCTCTCTCTGTTTTCTTTGGCTGGATCCACACAATGAACTGTTATGTTGTATTTTAGTTATTATGGACATAAACTGGTCTTTAATATTTTGGTCAAATGGGCGTGAGTAGTTGATTGACACAGTAAAGGCCATCATATGCTCATCTATTGCACCTTGTGTCATACCGATAACAGAAAATGCACCAGCATGCAAAAGGGGAAGGAGGAGGAAAGCAGAATGCGTTATATAAATTAGATGTATCATGCAAATTTTTATTTTTTTGTATCATCTCACTGCCTTAGATCAGTGTACGAAAATTCGACACATACAGCTTTCCGACAGTGAAACAGCAGCAGCTTAGCAGTGAAATGAACATTTCCATTTATTAAATGAAGCAGTGATCAGAATATAAACAGTGTAGGAGAGACATGGTGCAAAAGGCATTGATGTGGAAGATTCAGAGCAGTGCAAAAAATAAAGAGACATGGAGCAAAATGCAGTAGAAATACTGAGTTGAGTTTTATTTTGAAGATACACCCTGTGGTGCAAAGTCTAATGTTTAAAGTGTGATGCTGTCTCGATTTGTAACCTGATTGGAGTTTTCAACGGTTCCACAGTCTGATGGCAGTGGGAGGAAAAAACTGTTACAGAATGTGCTGGTTCTGTGTCGAATGTTGCGAGGGCAGAAAGGGGAACTGTCCATGGTGGGGTTGTGAGGGGTCGCTGATGATGTTACAGGCTCGGGAACAATTATTTTGTTATATACTTCTCATGGAGTATGTATCAGCCTTAAGTCTGACCGTGGTTTTGTCTGGAAGTTTCTGACAGACAGATGTCTAAGCGGGGATCTGTTAAATTCAGCTTTTACTCCGACAAGTAGGTTGTTAAAAAGGTGTTTTTAGTACCATGTCAGCCAAGGTTTTTTCCCCGATTCATGCTTAGGCAGTAAAAGAGACTCATAGCTCAATTTTAAATTCCCTGGGATATTATATCTTACACATCTGTACCAAAGGAAAAATAATAGTCAATAACATAGCATGGTACAAGTAATGCCAAATAAAGAAAAGGACAGGAAAACAAAAGCTTAATGAAAAAAAAAGAATATGCAAAATAGTTTCTGAGAAAATGAACAAGAGTGTGGTAAACCATGCGAGGTTTGAAGATGTGCAGTGGAGATTAAAATCATCTTTTCAAATGCTGTGGCGTATCTGTTGTGTCTGCACGTTTTTTAGGTTCCGGAGAAAGATGGCAGGAATCTGTGGGCGAAAGAGCAAGTGGAAGACACTTTGCAAAGACAGAGGAGAGAGATGCTGATGGACAAAGAGTGGCTGGAGCAAGAGGAGAGGCAACTGGTGAGGGATGCTTCTCACTAAAACATACACTTGCCTCCTTATTGGGTGTGAAACACACAGAGACGAACTGATCACCACCATGATACACATATTTTAAGAAGAAATAGTTTTTTTTCACACAGAAGCTTCATGTTGGTTCCTTTTTTGTCTTTCGTTAATAGGATCCTTTTGTGAGACAAGATTCACAAACCAAGGTACATCTTGTTCTCCTTCTCTACCATTTTTACTAGCTGGTGGAAAATGAAACCATCTATTTTTAGCAGTGGTACTGTTATAAATGGTTTATAAACCAATTCACACAAGTTGTCACTTTATGAGGTAAAATATATAATTCACATTAACTAATGATTGGTTACGACCCCTTAGCAAGTTGCAGAACCACAATATGCTGTTTGTGGCCATCAATAAGGCCCTGGCAAGTACTTACTAGATGAGTTGTTAAAGCCCATTTTAGCACAGAGGTTTTCCTGGAAGAGATATAACTTCAACAAGCTTAAGAACAGATTCATTATAGAAGGTATTTCTGTTCCAAACCAAGAGCAGATGTGTTGTAGATTACTACTAGCTGTTGATTTAGTCCACTGCTTTCATTATTTTATCAACTTCCTGATACAAAGCAGAACCACAGCATAACCAAAGCTTCCTCAACCATGCCTAGCAGATTTAACTGTGCTTTTAAGGACTAAAAGATGTAACTTAACTCCCCCAAATATAATTCACATCCTTGTGGCTATGCTATTCAAGCTTTAACCTATATATTGCAAGGTCCAATGCAATTTCATCTAGATAATTTCAATTTCCATGGACTACATTTTCTCTGATGAACTTCCTAGACTTTGTGGAGGATTTTCAGTTCATCCCTGTAATTATTTAGGGCAGGCATGTCCAAAGTCGGTCCTCAATGGAGCACAGCTGATTGCCTGATTTAGGGTATGCAATGAAAGGACAATATTGGAAGTTGTCAGGGTTTAGTTGTGGTTTGGAGGACCCAAATGCAGAGGCAGAGGCTGAGGAGATCTCTTGGGAGTTTTAATGGGGCAAAACAGTAAACAAAGGCAGGGATCCAAAAATGCAACTAATAATAAAAAGGCAAACCAGAACAGAGGAGACATCTGGGGAAAACCAAACACGAGGAGCCAGGAGGAGACGAGGAACGTGGACAACAGCATGGGAGGACAGCAAAGACAAGGAACCAACAAAGAGTGAGAGCAGAGGGAGAACATATATAGGAGACAGAAACAAAGGGAGGGCTAACGAGCAGACAAGGAACAGGTGTGAGAGGAGACAACGAGGGAGCCAAGGGGAAAGGAACATACACACACAAGAGGGCAAAAGAGGACAACAGAAAAACTTGAGAACTAATATAAATCTAGAAATACAACAAAACTGGAATTAGGCTAATAAATCTAGAAAACAAGGAGCAAAGAAAAGAACAGCAGAACCACGACCATGACAGAAGTAAGGGGCAAAAATGGCAAAATTGGATTTTCTCAACTTTCTGTGACACAAAAGTCAGCTTGTAAGATGGAAACATCAGTTTTCACAGATGTTTGGTCTAAATAGGTTCATATCCAGCTCAGAGATATACTTTAGTGAGATGAAATCCAATAGTGAATGTTTATTTTTGTGTTTTATTCATCACTGAGCAGATTGGTTTGGCTGAGAGTAAAGTTAAGCTTTATAACTAATGTATTACTAGAGAGCTTTGTGTAAAAATGTAAAGGAAAAAAAAATACTTTAATTTCCTCCTTCTGATCTATTTCCAGCTTCCGGAAAAAAGGCCCCAAAACGGTGAGTCCAGATCATACATTTTGATCTTTTCTAATGCCTCCGACAGTAAAATGGAAAGATAGAGCCCTAATTTAAATTTTGGGGATTTTAAATACAGTTTTTGTATTTTTAGTTTGTTATAAAAATGTATATATTTCAAAAAAGAAGTTTTAAGATGCATTTATCAAAGATGTATAACAAAAAAAAAACATATGATACTATCATTTAGAGAAAAATGGATTAAATCTAGATAAGGAACTGCTTGAATCTATAAGGACATCTATAACAATAAAAAAAAAGGCTTATTTCTATACCTTAATCTGGGTTCTGCAACCTGCCACTACTTAGGGCATACATGGTGGCTCTGAATATTTTACTCTTTTTTTGTGTGTGTGTCCTGAGTGAATTTTTTTCTTAATGCCAGAAAGAGCCAAACAGATTTTACTCTCACAAGTGGAGCATCATCGCTCTCACTATAGTGCTCTGCTTGATTTATATGTGTAAAAAGTTTTATTATGATTTATGTAGGGAATAATTCATGTTACAGGGTTTCTGTAGGTCATTAAAAATCATTAACAGTCATTAAATTATTATTTTTTTAAATTAAGGCCTTAATTGGCTTTAAAATTCATTAAATGTGTTTATTGTGGCATTTAAAATGCTTCATTAAAAAAAATGTTTATAAAACAGACATATTATATCATGATATATTTGTGTGGAACTGCTTCCGGTTGATCGCAAAGCTCTATGTTCAGAAAAGAAGCTTGAGTCGGAGAAAAAGCTAAAAAATGGGGGGGGAAACTAATTTCAACAAAAGTGGCTGGAAAACGAGGAATTCAGGACATGGCTGCAGCCTGTCGACTGGTACCTGTTGGTGGCATCAAAATTATCTCTAAGAGCAGTAAAAGAGCCTTAAAAAGCATTAAGTTAGAGTTATTCATTCCTGTATAAACCCTGTGTTATGTGGACATCACAAAAGGAAAAGGAGAGAAGGTGAGAGAAGGAGAAGACAAAAGAGATAATGACAAAACATCGTTTTCATCACCTTAAAAGAGAGATATAAAAAGAGATATATATTTGACTCAAGTAATAGTAATTGTAAATAAAAAACTGAGCATAGTTCTGAGAGTTTGTCATATTTATTGTAACTTAAAACAGGGAAAAAAACATCGTTGAGTTTGTGGTTCTTTAAATTGATCAAAAAACAAAACATTTGTCACATTTGTTGAATTTATTCAATTAATGAAATGACTGTTTCTGTATTTTTTAACAGCTAGCAACTATTAATCTTAATCAAATTATCATTTCAATCATTTTTTTTTTTTTCTTGAAGAGTGGTTCTTATTAAGGGATGATGGCATAAATCCCTCTCTGGATTGATTACAGTTGCTGATCCTTACACTATATGTATCTGTATTGCATTAATTTTTCTTTAACTCTTTTTTTTTGTTCCCATTTGATTTTTGTTGCATTACAGAGACAGACCTCAGTGTATTTTAATGGTCTTTGGTGTGATAGAAAAAAAAAAGAAAAAAAAGTGGTACGCATGATGAGGAGGAAGGATTCAGCACCCTTTGCTCCGATACTCCCAAATAAAATCCAGTGCTCTCAACTATCTTAATTAATGAGCAAACAGAGTCATGAGGATAAAGAAACATGGCCAAAATATCAGGGAGTTTTACAGAAATATAGAGTTTGGTAATAGGATAATATGACAAAGTAGGAAGCGCTAACTGTAACACATCCAAACAGAAGACGTCAAAAATCTAGTAGGGAGAATCCATCAATTGGGCTCCATTAGTTGGTGAATTCTACAAACATGGCCTCTCTAAAAAGGCAAAAAACTAAGCTAGAGTATTTTTCAGAAAATGTCACAGGGGGCTTCCAATGTGGAAGAAGGGGTTCTACATCCCAGTAATCGTTCCATTCCCCATAAAACATGGTGGTGGCAGTGTCATGCTGTTGGGAAGCACTGTTTGAACAGGAAGGCTGTAAAAACAGGTTGAGAAGATGGACCATTCTGAGAGGAAAACAAGGGCTCCAGAAGACAACACTGAATAGCTAAATAAGACACACTTAAAAATATATTTTCTATTTTGTTTATTCAGAATTTGGGCCGTTTTGCTCAGAATTATTTTTGTTTCAAGATGTGCAAAGCCTGTAGATACAATCAAAACAATTTCCAGAGATTTCTGAGTAAAACGGTTTAAAAATCCAAAGATCCCAATAAAATATATTTAAATTTACAGTTAAAACATTGCAAAGATGTGACTCAGTTAAGGAGTTAGTGAAACTTTTGCACATTTAAAAACTAACATAAAAAAGAAACTTTCCATGCCGTTGAGATTTTATTTAAAATACTTTTTTTATGTGTCAGGTCCCCCAGAGAAACCACCGATGCCTCCAGCTGCCTCACAGGTAAAATCTCTTTCACCTGACAGCTCATATATTAACCAATAATCTGTTTTCTTTATTTGGCAAATTAATTGAGATTGCCTTTATGCTGTAATGATAAAATGCATACACTTGGTCTTGCCCTTGCAGCCTCGGCCCACAGCTGAACTGGACCGGTCTGGAGACGAGGTCTATACTGCCGTCATGGCCATGGTGAAGCAGGTGGTGCAGCTGAAGAATGACGTCAACACGCTTCCTGCCTCGGAGTATCCCACCGCCGTCAAGGTACACCCAATTATGCGTCTTGGTTAATCCATACTCCTCATCAGCATGAGTATATCATACAATCGAGTGCTAATGAAGATTCTCAGCCATCCAGGTCATAGTCATTCCAAAAAAGTAAAACAAAAATAATAATCCACTGAACTTTCTCGCATCCAGGAATGTTTTTCTCAATTTAAAATGTCCAAATTAGCGTTGAGTTCGAGGCTTTATAGAGTGGACCAAATCAACACCTTAGGAAACATGCAAATTAAACCAGAATAACAAGTCTTAGGAATGGGGAGCCATCTGAGTTCTTTGTTAGCCTGCAATACCAAATACGGGCCTACGCCTCTGAAAGGGGGTTGTTAGGGGCAATTGTTGGCCTGGCTGAACAGGCGAGATGTTTTGGGCACCCGTATGGCGTTGGGGGTTGCAATGATGCCCTATGGGTCATACCTGTTCTTCTGGTTCAATTTGCATGTTTTCTAAGCCAAAGCAAGGTTTTAGGCTTCTATATAAAGCTTTGAACTCATGCCAATTCTGACATTTTGATTTGAAAAAGCTTCCTGGATTGGAAGAGAAAAGTCTTCAAACAAAGTCCAGTCGATTATTTTTTTTTTTTTTAAACTTTTTTTGGAAAAACATTAAATTGGTGCACTAAATCATCATCTTATTCCTAAATGTGTTCAACACTGTCTGCAGGCTGTAGGAATCACTCTGCGCAGCCTGATTCAGAAGGTTGATGAGATTCTGCCATCTCTGCATTGTTCCATCACCACAGAGGTAAGCAACTCACACCTCTTCATTCCGACCTCTCATCTATTAAACCTGTCTGCTGTCATTTCAACAGCTACAGTCTGGTTTTCCTTTGGGCGATGGTCACCTTTACTATGATAAGTACTTTAAGAAAAGGAGGTTTCGCTTTGTGCTGTAAGCATGAAGGTGCCACAACTGTCTATTCTTAGCTAAGTGGAAATAAACATGCAAAGTGATACTTATGTTCCTCAACTAAATGTTAATTCTGAATAAAAACAGTTCTCTCTTCTCTTAAGTAAGTGAATGTAAAGAACTCAAATAGGGGGATATTTCATGAGACAATTGTCATTGGTCATCTTAAGACTCTTTCATGAGAACCAAAATATCAAGTGAGAAATCTCGGGGTAATCATGGACTCAGACCTGAATTTCAACTGCCATATTGAGTCCATTACATCAGTGGTCTATTACCATCTAAAAAACATTACTAAAATAAGAACATAGTGTCTAAAACAGACTTGGAGAGATGAATCCATGCATTTGTCTTCTGCAGGTTAGATTATTGTAACGGCCGGTCCTCTGGCTGTTCCTAACAAGCGGTTAGACAACAGCAGTTTATCCAAAACGCTGCTGCTCGGGTCTTGACCAGAACCAGGAAATACAACCATATAGTCCAGTGCTGTGGTCTCTAGACCTTTGGATTGATTTTTATTTATTTATTTATTTTTTTTACTTAATTGAACTGAAAAAGACCAAGTTGGAGGAAAAGACTGCATTAGTTGAAGCGATTGTAAGTCTTTGCAAAAAGGTTGCTACATTTTTGTGTCTTAAATAAATGTGAATGTTTTTTTCAAAACTTAAAGTTAAAGGAAAAACTCTTAATACTAGCTATTAATTATTGTTTAATTGTTTAAAGGTAATGCACATGCACAACCCTGTACCCGCTCCTGAGAGGGAACATGTAATTTTTTACATGTAAATTCGTGCGAGAGCATGCACAATCCCATTTCTCCTCATGCATGCTCTGTTTAAAATTTGTTGTTCTCATAGATCATACAGGCTTACTGTTCCGGAACGTCCGTCCTAACCCCTAAATCCCTCAATCACTATATAGAGCAGGGACTATATAGTGGACTTAATAGTGAACTCAGTTAACTTACCGGGCATGTAACTCCTCCTCCACTTCACAATGCCTGCGCCATCTTTTTTATTAGTCGCCAGCAAATCCCATAATGCTTTGCATTCCAGGATATATATATATATAT
>NW_015150824.1:323769-327899 GCF_000732505.1 Cyprinodon variegatus
ATATATATATATATATATATATATATATATATATATATATATATATATATATATATATATATATATATATATATATATATCGGCCTGCTCTGCTGCCTTTTTTTTTCTCATAAACTTCATAAAAACTTTTTCCTCTTACAACCCTCTGCGATTTTCAAAGAACCGCAGTGAGAAAGGTGAGCTTCAATGACTGTCTGAAACTGCAGCTCACCACAGATGTATGCCTGAAAGTGCGCATGTGCAGAAAAAGATAGCTAACTGAGGAAAAGTACATACACTGCAAAAATGATGTAGAAATTAGCAAAAATGTCTTAAATTAAGTGTATTTAACCTTAATTTTAGCAGGTTAATAAGATGAATTGCCAATGGAATTACTATTTTTTACACTAGAAGTAAGATAATTAGATAATATGCACTTGAAACATTTATTCTAATTTAATTTTCTAAGTTCCATTGGCAAAGTGGCTCACTTACCTCCTCAATTCAAGAACAAATGTTATTGTAAGAAAAAAATCATTTGAGATTTCGGATTTTTGCAGTGTAAGACGGCCTTAGGTAAACTTATTACCAGAAAGATTGACAATTAGGAGGACCACTTATTTAGATGATCCACCTGGAAATAAAAGATCATCCTCTATACCTTTTAACATCATATAAGCTGACATTTAAACAGATGTGTGTTGAGTTTATGAGAGCCACTGTTAAAAAAAAATGATACTAATATTTTAGAGTATGAAACTGTCCTTTGATTTCCTCCTGGCTCAGATCGAGGGCACCAAGAAGCTGCTGAACAAGGATCTGGGGGAGTTGATCAACAAGATGCGGCTGGCCCAGCAGAACTCTGTAACGTCCCTGAAAGAGGAGTGCCAGAAGCAGATGCTGGCAGCTGCTCACACGTTGGCATTGGACTCTAAAAACCTGCTGGATGCCGTGGACCAGGCCCGGGTCAGAGCCAACCTGGCAAAGCCCAAACCCAACTCACAGGACGCAGGAGAAGATTCTCCACAATAAGGGAAAAATTCACATCCCAGCTTGACACAGAGTCGATTTTTTTAAGAACATTTGGAATTTATTCTGCATAGGCTTCGTAAATACAGACACACGCCCACAAACTTAAACTGAAGGAAAAAATATTATAGAAAAATGTGATATTTTATCTAGAAGCAGCCGTTTTATTCTACATTTCGTTTTTAAATTTTGAACACTGTGATAATGAGCCCCTGTTTGACTTATCAATGAAAAAATATTTCTTCAATACTGATGTTTAACTGCATATGTTTTTCTGCAGGCAGAGTTGTGAATGGAGCATTTTGTATATACATTGAATTAAAGAAAATTGTATAGTGTTGCCTTTCTTTCAGTTACTTTCATACATTTTCGCTCATGAGACATTTCCTCTGCACAGATGAAGCCAATGTAAAATTAAGTTTAAAAAAAAATAAAGCGAACCACATCTATTCTTAAAGTACTAAAACAAAAGATTTTTAATAAATGTTTAATATAATATATATATATATATATATATATAAAAACATTTTTTGCCTTAAATTGAAAATACATTCAAGAAAAAATATATCTGAAAAAATTTTTGTTAAGTTAAATAATTTGCACTGTAATTGTTTGCATCAATTTTTTTGTATATTCTGTTTTTTTATTTTATCCAATATCTAGAAAAAAAATAGTAAACCAGTACTGCTTTTAGCAATTTTCTTTTATAGAAAAGAGGGGATAGAGATTTATAATAAATTAGATGAATGAATCAACAGTGTTTATAACAACAAGACAAGTAATCGGAAGGAACGATTTTTAAAAAAGCACGCATTCTTTTATGTCAACAAATGAAAAAAAAAAAACATATTAATACCATCTCTGGAAGAAAACAATATTATGCATGAATAGCGGATAATATGTCAACAACTTCCTGTTTCAAAGGTAAAGTAAAAAAAAAACCTTGTGGTAGTCCTTCAGATATTTCCACTGACAGCCCACCAGTCTGTGAAAGGGTTATACGCACAATTCTAATGATAGGAGACAGATTCCAGTTCTGTCTCTACCAAAGCTGAAAGAAAATATTAAAACTAAATAGGTACTTAATTAATCCCCTGAGGAAAATGTAAAATTAAACCGACATAAAGCAAATAATACAAATCTATAACATCGAATATAAGCTGCTAAAGGGGGAGGGATTTATCATTTAGCTATTTTATTGTTTGGTTTTAGTCTCTACTGGCCTTTTATTTTGAAATTTGTTAAGCAGGAAAATAGAGAAGGAAAAAAATATGCAGATTATTTCATGATAAAATTGCATTAAATGCAAAAGAAAATATTATATTAATGCACTTTAATGGGAAGAATCAGTCTCTGGTACTACTTTACTTTGCAATAACAACTTTAGTGAGATTTCCATTTAAATGTGAGCCAGTTCAATGTGTGGTTCCAGTTTTAGGTGTGATGCTACAGTATCTGAGCAATCCACCTATGAAGTTGAAAAACTTTAATGTGGGACGATTAAAAGAAAATCAAAGGCTGCTGAAACATCTTCGATCTTTGTGAGCAACACCTTTTTCCTTGAGAGGCATGAGCACAACCTTCTTTTTGAATGTTTTTGTTAGTCTTTGCAATCCAGCAGATACTAGAATTTCACATTTAAACACATGCTTATTGCAAGTGTGTAAGGTACAAAGTGAGACCTTGTGGTGGGGTGACTGTGGTTGGCAGCCGCATCACTTCGGCATCTTCATCGTAATCAAAGTTGCTGAACACAGTGTGCTCTATAATCAACACTGTGTAATGTCTGTTCACTCTTAGAAAAAATCAATACAATTTTCTATTTTCCACTGAGGCCCGGCAATAACTTTTAAACGTGAGAACCAAGCTACCCCTGGGTTGTTGGTTTTCTTTCTGTTTTTGTTTTTTTACGTCCCTGAGTGATGGTCGTCTGCTTTAGGAGTTTTCAGCATGCTTTGGAAAGACAGGTGAAATAATCATCTTATTTGAAAAAAAAAAAAAAGACTTTTCTTTGGAAAATCTTTTTTAAGAATCATTAAAGAAAATAGAATAATCTTAAGCCATACCAGGATGTGCATTTTTTTGTGGTTATCAAATGATGGTTATTCTATTCCAACCTTTAGAAGCCTGAAGAGGCCACCTTTATCCCTTTAAACACACGTTTAACTCATAAAACTGAGAATGCAAGGAAAAAGTTCATACTAATAGAAATACCAATTTGAGACCTAAAATTTAAACAAAAAGGAAAAAGGCATCATGAAAGATCAGAGCCTGGAGAGGCAGAAAAAACCTAAGTCATTTTAGGTTTTCACAGCCAGTGAGGATGTGGGGCAATGCCACCTGCTGGTGAGGTAACAACCCCCCCACCTACCAGGGTATTTCAGAGCATTTCTTGCTTCCAATACAAATGAACAATACAAATTAACTAAAGGCTGCTATTAAACAACCTGGGTTTCTGTTATACCTCAGCAAAACCACAGACTGAACCCTGACCTTTCAAGATGTGGTACTAAATAAATACCATGAGAATATCCAGTGATATAATCATCTTTAAAGGAGACCAATTATGTACCCCAGAGGACAACAATTAGGAAAAGACTTAATTAAGCAGCTGGATTAAGCTGGTAAGACAGCATTATTTATCTAATTTGAAACCAGTCTTGTATTTTGTTGAAAAACACCTTCATGGTTTTTCCCCGGGTCCGTTAATTCGGGTGCAGGTAACTTAACTGAGATGAAGTGTTATTAAAAAATTCTGGACAAAGAAGCTTCGATTGGCCTTTGCAAAGGGAAAAGAGCATCAGCAGCATGCATCTGCGGACAGGAACTCTGACCCCCCCTGCAACACCGGCTCTTTTTATTATCTTAATAGGGGAACATCTTACAGTTTCACACAGACAGTCCCACAGAATGATCATACTCTCTACTACCTATCTCCATGTATGGAGTTGCTTCCTGCCTTTCTGGTTCTTTGTGTGTGTGTCGGAGCAAGGTCATTCTCTGCCTTCCCATCTGCACCTGTTGTCTTCTACACTTCTTCTTCTGTAAATCTGCCCTGATACATATGAACAATACGTTTTGCTGCAGCCTTTAACTTAGCTCTTTACTTCTTTTAGCTTAAA
>NW_015150824.1:331984-332557 GCF_000732505.1 Cyprinodon variegatus
TTTAGCTTAAAACATGTATATATATATCTTCAATTTACATGGGCAGACACGTCACTTGTACCCCTTTCCCACTTGCAGAAAAACCTGTTTAAACCCAGGAACAATCGTCTCTTAGTAGCAGTGGGAACAGCTCACTGATGTGTGTCTACCCGGGTTGAAATTAAAGGCTAAATTATGTGATACCATTGAGCTCAACGTACGGATGTCAACACACAGGGCCAGTTACTTCTGAACTAACAGCTTTTATTAGTTACTGTTCTTCAACTGTCATTTTGTTTACCAAAAAAATAAATAAAAAATACTTTTAATAATGCATTTAATTTATCTGGGAACTAGGAAGTTGGAAAAACATAGTCTTCCAAATGAAAATCTAGTGTTTTGCATGTGGGCGTTCATACGTCATTGTTGGTGTATGGCCAATACATCCACTATTATATAACTCCAAACAGTGGCGTGCACATGGCCACCAATGCAAGGGGGCGTTGCCACACCTTGGGACCCAATTATTGAAAAATTCATGCTAAAGTCACCTTTTGGATGCCAAAACACATGCTGAACTGCCCCTTTGGGAGG
>NW_015150824.1:332765-390892 GCF_000732505.1 Cyprinodon variegatus
GCATATTCTAAAAGGAAAAAAAAACACGAATTTTACAATCGCCTTTCAATCATTACTTTGACTGCTCTGAAGATGCAAATATGTCACACACTGTATACATTTAAATTAGTTAACATTTTTGATTTTCAGTGCAACAGCACTGATCACACAATGGATTCATTTGCAACCTTTTGTGACCTGCAGTTTTTCATTGAAAAGGGAACATTTCCCAAAGATGTGGATTTTTATTCCAGAAAAACGATAAAAAGGATGTCTCTACATTTTATACAAGTAAAATGCAGCAGATTTGTGCAAATGTATTCACTGATTTGTATTTGTGTGAAGGATATATAATATATATATTTTTTTTGTTTGTTTGAATTTGTTTTGCACCATTTGTTTTAGATCAACTGTAGCAAAACTGAATGGAGGACATTTTTGATGTGCAACTCACATAACACAATTTATGTACTTGTACTCAAGAATTTGAAGAGGTGTAACTTTTTTGTAATTGTGACAGATAAAAAAAAACTACAGTTACAAAACACCAAAGTTACAATGCACAAATCATTTTGCAACAATAGTTCTGAACTATCTGAAGCAAAACTGAGAATGTAAGAGGTTTTTGATGTGCAACTTGTAGAACAGAGTTTGTGTACTTGTACTTAAAATTTGAACAGGTGTAAAAATAATTTGTACCTGTGATTTTTTTTTCTTTCCTTTTTTTTAATTCTACAAATACAAAACTTGAAATGTAACTCTCTCTACAACTTCAAATTCACTCTTACAATGCACAAATATTTTTGAAACAAAATAACCTTTATAAAAATCTAAGCTACAGTGCCCTGTTGGGAGCCAAAATATCTGCTAAAGTGCCATCTACAGTGGACGGGCTATATGTGCAATCAAATTCAATTTCAAATCACAGCTGCACTCCATTTTGGTGGCTTAAAGTGGCTTTGTCGCCACCAGGAAATGAAAAGAGAGTTGCAGCTTGGGTGCAAAGCCATACAGGCGAGTAGAAGTTGGCACTTTATTTACATTACAATGAAGTCCCACCAAAATTAGGTCTGGAAACAAATTAAGGTCATGAAAACACAAACGTTCAAGGTGGTTTATCCAACTGTTGTAAATCTTACATATTCTTTATTATTCATACATTTAGTCAGTTACTTTTCACCATTTTTAAGATAAAACAATTCAACATTGCTTATATGCCCCAAATATCACATTGAACAAAGTTTTTGTCATTGCAATTGTTATGATACTAGCAGTAGACATTTATTAACATTGAAAAATATGAAGAAGGGAGAAACTGAAACTCACATCTGAAACTTGGACGTAAATGGAGTATAAAAAAATAACATTTTCTGGTGGTGGTTGCTGACAAACCAGAATGCTAGAATTTCAATCACTACAAAAGACGAAGATTGGAAGATAAGAATGGCTTTAAGTTAAATCGCATAGGAATGTCTCCAAGTAAATTCACAAGCAGTTTTGAAACTTAATTCTCAACCAACTGTAGTTTAAACTTAAGCTTTTTTTAATACCTAGAGTTCAGAAGCTAAATTTGGAAAAGCTCAAAACATTGGCCATGACTTCAAGATTGCTCAAGAATCACTAAAAACTGAATGAGATACAAATTAAGGATCATATTAACGCAAGTGTGTATAAAGCTGTATAAGTCTGTATAAAGCTTTAAATATCTTAAAATATCATTATCATGGTTCTAATTTAGTCCTGATTTGTTTATATTACTTATTGATATCTACAAGGCTACAACTATAAAACAAAAATTTTAAGATTTAACCTTTGCAAAAAGTAGAAATTAAATTTATTAGACAGGAAAGTGATTGTCTGCCAATTTTTAAGGCCTTGGAGGCTTAATTTGTGAAGCAATTAAACATAAAATTCTGACAGTGAACAGAACTGAACCAGCAGGTTCTATCTTGTCCTCTATGTATATTTGACTCATCTGTGGACATGGTGTACTTAGAGGCATTGGTATTTATTTTGATCAACATTTACTGGCAAAAGAAGGAAAACATTTAGAGAGGCTAGACTTCTCTGATTTCTGCCTTTACAGGTTGCACCTTTTAGGTACAGGTTCAAACAGGTTTTTCAAAGCAGAAAGCTCACATTTTTTTACGCATAGACTGCTCATTAACACATGTTGAACTCCAAAAAAAGAAAAACAACCTTTTGTACATTCTGTCCCCTAAACATGAACGTAGATTGATTTGGGTGTTTTTCACCCTAAAAATATGACAAAAGCTTTAAGGCACGGTTCAAACCTCAAACTCTGACAGGGTCTGCAGTAAAAAAAAAAAAAAAAAAAAAAAAAAAAACATAGAAGCTGTCGCTACATCTATGGGGACCTGCAGGCTGCTCGGTAAAAATAAGCTTTAACATTGATATCAATATGAATAGAATAAAAGCCTCAGAAATAATGGCAACAATCCCCCATGATAAAAACCTTTAGAAAACTTATGACTATATTTTTGCTATGTTCAAAGAAAGTCTAATAATTAATTTGAGAAATATTTGCTTTTAGAAACTAAAAACACAAAGAACTAAATAAAACCCAAAATAAAAGTCAGCGAGAAATACTTTAATCATAGAGTATGTTAAAATACTGGAAATGACATATTAGCACTAATGAAGAAAATAGAAATACTGTCAAATATATGGAGATTTAACGGTTAAATATACTTGATTAATTTCAGATCAAATGTATATAAAAAAAAACATGAGGAAATAAAAGGAATCATATTCAGGTTTTGACTTAATTTAACTAAGGAAATTGTTGAAATAACCCGTCTCAAAACATGAAGCGAAACTAAATGATCTAAAGTCGAACTGTGTGAATGACTGAGCCATCAACTCTACTCTCAACCAGAATATTAAGGGGAATATTCAGTTATTAGTATTAAGCACAGATGCACTAGTAAGCAAGTGGCCTATTCAAAGCCCAGATGTATTTAAAATATTTTCGCAGGACCATAAAAGGAGCTGTCCATGGTGGAAAAATCTTCCAATGAGGCTTAAACAAATACAAAGGCATAATAAATGAAGTAATTTGAAAACAGAAATTAGATTTTTATCAAATCATCTTTTTCTGATATAAAAATAAAGAGTTTAAGTGTAATTAAAACGGGCGATTTTGGAAGGTGGGACAAACTATTTCTACATCACAGCATTGCGGATCCCAACTTAATCAAAGCCTGCGTTCCTGCAAGTGAGTTAGAATACAGCACATTTCTTATTGCGCAGCAGTTTTCAGAAAAGAAATGCTGCATAACCCAGTAAACATGTTCCATTGAACCCTTGTCAGTAAATTGCATATTGTTGCAGCTAAAGAAAAACTGTTCAGCTGCATGTTTTTACCAACACAACAGAAAACAGGCCACATCCTCTTCTCTTAAAACACAGCAGATTTTGACGAATACATATGGTGAATTCCACAAAGAGGCAAGGCCTGCCATAGTTACGAAACACTAAATGAAGGAAGGGTTTGTAACATCTGGGTTTCACCTTACACTGTCCTCAGGGTTGGGTTGTTCTTTATAAAACATACGCTCAGCTGCTGCTTATATCCCATTCCTCACTCCTCATCTGATCTCTTCGCAACCTCAGCAGGTGAAATTCTTCTTGAATACTTTTTTTTTTTACAAACTTTAATAGGCATAAACATTTATGACAGTAACATCTTAATTTATTTGTTATGAAAAGTACAGAATGTACCAAATGCATGTGCTTGTTGTTTTTAGACAGATTCTTGCATCTTTAAAAGAGATAAACACTGAAAAAGTTTGCTTTCAAAAAAGGATTAAATAATTTTGTATGCTTAAATTGTGCAAAACTGATGCAATGCAATTTTTAAGTGTTACTTAATGAGCCCTATTAGAATAGAATGAGGGGGTGTTGGAGATGAGTTCAGTGAGTTTTTTGCCACTCGCTCAAAGGAGGGACAGATTGTTCCCATCAAGCAGACTCACTTTACGCTTTACGACGCGTGACTTCCAGATTTCTCTTCCTTTACTGTTGGTTATTTTTATATACTTTTTTTTTTTTCCCTATGTTTAGTAGAATAACTTCTTAATTTTAGCAGTTTTAATGTTTTTTCTTTTTTTCCTTTTTCCTTTGATTGCAAGACTTTTTATAGGTGTTGGATGCCAATATAAACTTGCTCTGCATCTACATGCATAGAATTAGTAAAAAAAAAAATAAAAATAAAAAATCCAGAACAACAATGAGGAGGCTTTCTTCAAAATTTAAATATGTTGTTTTATCATTCAAATTAGCTTTCAATATTTATGAATTTAGTTAAATGTTTTGAGGATCTTGCCAAAAGCATCTCACAATAGATCCTCTGTAGTTTCTTCTCTTGGTGCAGACAACCTGGCTACGCCTTCCCTTTTTTGTAGATGTACCTATTTAACCTGTGTAACTGGGTCATGTTTGCACAAGAGTTGGCCAATATCCATTTCCAGCATTCATTGGCTTTCTAAGAACAAATAAATTGCAGGTACAGGTGATATTATCTCCTGCCTTGACAGGCCTGTGAGGTATAATTACTGTATGGTATTTTTTTTTTACTTAAAGACCAGAATATTAACTTGACAATGTTTTTGTTGCAAATCATCCTACCTGCAAAGTGGCCTCCAGTCTGAGTAGGCTGCAACTTTTCCAGCTGAAGATGTATCCATGATCTCCATGAATCTTGGTCTTCATATTGTCTGGTTGGCCTTTTTTCCCCTTGTTCCAATGCACTAAACTCCCACTGCCTTACAAAGTTGCAATCTATAGTAGAACTCTACTTTTCTGAGAGTTTTCCAACAAGGGTTTAGCCTTAGTTATGAGATGAGTTATAAGATATGCATGGATGATACACAGAGGAAGATTGGTCACATCTGATCTCTTTTCATTTAGTCCACTGTTGTTCTCTTTCTTCTTTGTACCTTTTAAGTTCCCTCCACCAGCATGTGTTTCTTTAATTGTTTACACCTGTAATTGACAATCATTGCTGTATTTTATTGACCAAAAGATGACACTGTAGAGAGGAAACAAGAAGCAACAGGAGGTACTTGGCAACAAAAAAAGAAATGGAACTCACTAAGCAAATGTGCAGAAGACTTAGTAATTGTATTTCAACAGTTTGATGCAAATTTTAACTTAAATATTGTTCAAATCAAATTACTGATTCGCATTTCAACTCTACACGCCAATCTGGAGATTCCTCATATGAAACTTGGACTAAAAAAAAATTTGATTTAAATTTGCTTTCCTGAACAATTTTTAACATGAAGTCATCAAACTATGCAGATAAAAAGTTCCCCTTTCTGTCAGTCATGCAGAAATGCATTAAATATGGACATTTTCAACTTTTCAGAAGGAGGATTAACTTAGGGTCTCAATTTGAATATGAGGTTCAATAAAATCAAAATTTCAGTGAACATTTTCAGTTAAATTTGTAAGTGAACAGTTGCAATATTTAAGTGCAAAGGTACACATTTTTATAAATTTTTCATTAAAGAAATATATATAATATTGGTATAATATATAATATTGTTTTCCTGATCTTGAATAACAGTTACTTTCAATAAAAGTTTGAAGTTCTTATTTTGACCTGGAAAAATCCACTAAATAGATCCTCACAGTCAGATGTTCTGACATAAACTGTGTAACTTAAAGGTAGTAAGTAATCAAAAGGTGCATAAAAAATGTATGGTTGACTCACAAGGTAAAGCTGCTAATGGCTGCATTTTTAAAACTCTTGGTCAGTAATCTGTCATTTTCGTGTCATTTAATCAATTCTATGCATATTTTCTTTTTTGTTTTCCAAACAGCCCATTTTTTTTACTGCAGGATGAAGAAGCTGATTCTCGACGTTGACATCGGAGTTGATGATGCTCAGGCCCTCATGATTGCCGTCACTGCTCCAGATGTAGAGATTCTGGGGATCACCTGCTGCCACGGCAACACTTCTTTGGACAATGTCCTCAAGAACACCCTGCGTGTCCTGCAAGTCTGCAACCGGCTGGATGTAAGTCAGTTCCCTTGTGTGGGTTTATTCACAATACTGGATATTTTGCTTACAGACGCTCTGTTTCACAGATTCCAGTCTATAAGGGTTTCTCAAGGCCTCTGCTGGCCAGCAAACAGCATGCGTCTGATTACCACGGGAAAGATGGATTGGGGGACGTTCCAGATCCAGATGCTCCAGGTCTGGATCTGCTGAAGAAGAAGAAAGCTGCACAGGCGATGCTTAAAATTGCAAGGGAAAACCCTGGAGAGGTAGGAAAGAATGTTTCTAAAAGACAAACAATTATATGCCCGCTATGAAGGAAGGAAAATAATATTCTGAATAAGACAAAGCTCTGACAACTTGATAAAATTATGTTATAAAAACATTTTTTTGAGTCTAAACTTTTCCATCTCCTCAAAAATCTATGACATAAACAACTAGATTTTTAATGTAGAAATGTAAAGTGAGACGTGTTACAAGCCACACAAACATAGGTACAATAATTCAAAAACATAGGTACAATAATTCAACAACATTGAAACCCCTCAGAGGAATAAGCAAATACAGTTATTGCAAAGAAAAAAAAAAAAGCTGGCTGTTCGAAGAGTGCTTTATAAATGTAACAGGAAAATTAGGTGGAAGAAAAACAGAGATAGGAGCATGAACCTTGAGATAAATATGAAGCAAAGACTATTCAATTATTGTCAGTTTTAAGTAAAATTCATGATTTTTCATGACAGTAAAATCATTTTTGGTCAACAAAAGGAGCAGAAGACATCTCAAATTTTAATCACTCTGTAATGCAATTGGAGCTGAAATAGAAAAACATTTCTATAACATTCTGAGTCATACAGCTGTCATTTTCCAAAAAAAAAGGCATTTTTATTCAAAACGGATATTATTCGCTGCTAAAAGAATAAATGTAAATCAATCACAGAGAAAGGGTTTTCTGTTTAGCGGGAAGGCAGCAAGATTTACAGTTGGCAGAGTTAATTAGCAGTAGCGCTGACACGAAGCTGCTTTAAATAGGAGAACAGAAAATTATGCTTTCTTCCTCATTATTGACCCAATCATAGAACAAAATCTATCTTAGATCTCATCTTTATGACTTACTGTTCATAATTGCAAGAAAGTTTATTTTTTGCTTTTTAAAGCAAACGCTCAGCTTATAAAATCTACTCATACAAGCATATTTATAATAAATGAAGTGTATTACTCTGGTATTACTGTCTTTCAGGTGACTCTTGTGGCTACTGCACCGCTAACTAACCTTGCAGTGGCTGTTCAGTTGGACCCTTCCTTTCCAAAAAAACTGAAGGCCCTCTACATCATGGGAGGAAACACTGATTGTGGGTGGATTTACTTTTTATTCAGGCTGTAGTGTTTTTTGTTTTTTATTCCAATGATTAAAGTGATATTGTTGACGTTTTCCTGTCTGCTGTGTATGTGTTTGTAGCTCGGGGTAACACCACCGTGTGTGGCGAGTTCAACTTTGTGGCAGACCCTGAAGCGGCTTACATCGTGTTGGACCGCTACACCTGTCCCACCTACATCGCTGCGTGGGAGTTCTGCTGCAGGAGCAGTATCTCATGGGTGAGGACTAAATAGCAAACAGAACAAGACGTACAGGCTTCACTGATCATTGTTAATACACATATTGATAAAATATCTCAAATGTTTTTTACCAGATGCTCACTGCTCTTTTTGGAGTTTAAGGGGGTTTAACTGGCAAGAATTTTCACTTTGGGATGAGGGAGGAATAAAACAAATAAAAAACAAAAAACAAAGATCTGATCCCTTAGTGATGCTTAAAAACATCAGAAGTGTGGAAGAAAAACTTAACCTTGTGGACAATCTCCATCAACATTAAACAAACGCATTAACTTGTTCTAGAACCAAATCTGGTGGTTTTTAGTTGCTTTTCTGGTCTCATGTCTCTGTATGTTAATATCAGATGCCAGAAATCTGCAGGGTATTGGCCAATCAGATGCGACTTAAGAAAACATGCAGCCAGTTCATTAAAAAAAAACAAAATGATTCCTATTTTTAATTTAATAGAAATTATATTATGTTTCAAGCTGAGTATTACCGTTTTTGAGACTTATTCCCTGATATTTTCTGTTTATTTTTTTTTATATTAGCAAACAGACAGCAATTCATAAAACTTCGGGGCCTTAGAGACGTCCAGATATTTTGGGATGATTGGCAAATATATCTTAAGGGCTTTGTCGAAAGCATTAAATGGTGATTTTAAAAATGTCTGCATTGGTTTAATATTTGAAAAAAAAAATACTATAAGCTATGCAATTAATTATGGGGTTCAATTTGATTATTTCTAGATTCATTAACTTATTTCCTGAGTAAATTCTTCTTCTTTAGACATAATAAATGTTTTCTCCTCCCCTGTATGTGTTGTACTGTAGTTCCTATTACCTGCCATATTTCCTATTTTATAGCCACTTTATAGAGAATGTGCATAAATTTTAGCTTTTAAAAGAGCAAACCATGCTAGATGTGTATAACCAGTATGGCTTCCACCAAACAGCAACAATAAATAAAAAATATTTCATATAATTACTTATATTGTCTTAAAAGTGTCCAAGAAGGAAATAAATTCTGCTACCGTTTAACAACAGCGCCATTGGGATTTAATTCTTGGTAAGTGGTCGTTATCTGAGCCTCTGAGAGCACAAACATTTTTTTTATCAGTTAAAATATACTTCAACAGATTTTGTTTCTTTGTCCCATTTAGATTTACAGTACCTACAAAATGTCTCTACCTACTGGAAAACATTAAGAACTAAAATTCTGAAAGGAAGCATTTCAAAAAGAGGAAATGAGGAACATTTAAAACTAGATATCAATTTGCAGCAGTAGTGGATCTAGTGCAATGAAAGCTTAAAAGAGAGAAAGCTTAAAAGAAAGAAAAATGAATCAAAAACACACAACCTGACCTAACAATAGCTATTTGTGTCAAAATAAAGATTATAAAAAAAATAACATTTAAATAACAGCATTAAGTAAAATGTTTGAAAGCTAAAAATTAGCGTATTGTACTCTGACGTAGAAAAGTTTCAATGTAATCAAATATGAATTTTTCTTACATTTTACCTTTCAGTCTTTCTGGGACGAGTGGCTGTCTACAAATACAAAGAAGGCTGCCTTCATCAAGAAGATATCAACTCTTTCAATGAAGGTAAGTTCATAATCTAATGTATTTTTACTCCTAGAAAAATTTCCAGCCTCTTAATGTTTTGTAAAACATGCACCAAGACTCCGGTTTACGATGTGTGCAGAAAGCTCGTTCAGCAGAGTACCAGAAGGAAGTCGTAGCTGGAAAAGGCTTCAATCCGTGTGACGTCTTTGCGCTTGCTGCTGCGGTTGATGATGGATTCATAACTGAGAGTGAAGAGGTGAGCTTTCTTTATTGTCAATAGCGTCAGCTTGAAGGCGGAGTTCAGTTTAAAAGTGCTTTCTCCCACAGGTGGCAGTGACAGTAGAACTGGATGGGAGAAACACCCGAGGCATGATGGTAATGGACTACATGGAGCAACTGAAGAAGGACCACAAGGCTGTCATCATTAAGAGTGTTGACTTGGAGAAGCTGAAGAAAATGTTGTTTAGAGCAGTACAATAGAAATATTACCATTTGGCATGTTCATCGTGATAAGTATTACCTGAATGGAAATAAAATGGGCATCAACACATAAAGAGCTTTGATATAGCTTTATTTCTTTGTTTTTCTTTCAAAGTACACTTTAATACCTAATTCTGTGTCAACCTGTGTTGAAGTTAAGACCACAGAAACCAAGACCAAGGAGTACAGAGACAAGACCAAGACCTAAAGAGGCCGACACCATGACAAGGCCAAGACCTTTAGAGATTGAGACTAGGTCATGACCTTAAGAGATCAAAAAGGTCTACATCTTTAGAGGCCAAGGCTGAGACAAGGCCAAGACCTTTAGAGGCCGAAACTAAGACCGTTAAAGGGAAAAAAAACAGAGACAAGGCCAAGACCTAAAGAGGCCAAGACAAAGCAAGGCCAAGGCCTTTAGAGACCAAGACAAGGTGGAGATCTTTAAAGACCAAAAAGGGGTTGACTTTTAGAGCCTGAGACCAAGACAAGGTCAAGACCATCAGAGGCCGAGACAAGGCCAAGATCTTTAGAGGCTGAAACCAAGACCAGGACCTTTAGAAGAAAAAATAAAAACAGAGGCAAGTCCAGGACCTAGAGAGGCCGAGCCCAGAACAAGGCCAAGAACTCTAGAGACAGAGACAAGGTCAAGTCCTTTAGAGACCAACAAGGCTAGAACTTTAGAGCCCGAGAACAAGACAGGGTCAAGACATGGCCGAGGCCTTTAGAGACCGAGACAAGGTCAAGACCTATAGAGACAAATAAGGGCTAGACCTTTAGAGCCCGAGACCAAGTCAAGGTTAATACCTTTAGAGGTTGAGACGGAGACAAGACCAAGACCTTTAGAGGCCAAGACAAGACCAAGACCTTTAGAGACCACCAAGGGCAAGACCTTTAGAGGCTGAGACAGAGACAAGGCTAAGACCTTCAGAGACAGAGACAAGGCCAAGACCTTTAGAGACAGAGACAAGGCCAAGACCTTTGGAGGTCTCTGAAGGTCTTGGCCTTATCTCGGTACTCCTTGGTCTTGGTTGGTGTGGTCTTCACTACAACACTAACAAAACCCTTCATTGAAAGTACTTTGGAATGTACACTTTAAGGAGAAAAATAAACAAAAGACAACTGAATCCCATTTGTCTCCACTTAAAGAACAAGAAGATTTTAAACAACTAAAAGTCAACAGTCGTTTCTTTCAATAGACGGTTTTGGTTGTTAGGTCACAACCTGTGAATTAGAAGTAACTCAAAAACAAGGAGGGCATTGACAAAAGGCGCATCTGAATTTTTTTCCTTTTTCCTCCCGGATAATCCAACCACATCACTGTCCATTGGCTGGAGCTCAACAGAAGAGCTGACAGGACCTCAGGGAACCAGCTCAGCATCAATCAGGCCAGAGTCCAAGTTCTCCAAGTCAGCCAGATGTCCTTCTCAACCACATTCGGCTTGAAACAGATTCTTCATCACACAGATGAAAGTGGAAGTCTTTTTATTTTTGTGTTCAAGTCTGCGCCGGAGCCAGCTAGCATCCGATTTCAAATTAAAAAGCCTCCTATTTGACTCTGTATTTATAAAACCAGCAGAGGCCGTAGGTGAAGTTCCAGCCCAGAGATAAAGAGAGGATGTAGATGAGGCCGAGCAGAGCGAAGGGGTAGAGGAGCACCACGGTGTTCGTCAGGAAGGGTAGAGCTGAAATTACCGAAAGACAACTGTTAAACTTTACTGTCCTGAAACTGAACTAATGATCAGTTTAACCCTTTATGGAGGGGTGATGCTAATTGGCTTTAGAAAATTTCCAGTCTAAATACAGCAAAGATGGTTTATACATTATACAATTGTTGGTTAATATCCAAGCCTCTGGCACTTAGGATACCATAAAATGGGATTTTTATATAATTTAGCATTTGGTAGTGTGACCAAAACATGATCCATGTAAGAGCAAGGATACACTTTGTGGAATTCAGCTGATAACCTACATCTGAATTAGGTTGTAAAATAATTTATTGATGTATTGATGTCTTTTACAACTGAAGAATAGACCATTTCTGACCAAAGGTTCCCAAACTTATTTGGGATTTTTAGTTGGAAGCTTTTTAGTTTCACCAGTCAACAAGGAATAGAGATGAGTAAAATTAGTCATATTTATAATTGCAATTAGGGGTGGGCGATATATAGAATATACTCGATGTAGCTTGAGTTTTCCCACGCATGATATTTAAAACGACTATCGCGACCATTGAGTAGAAATCGCATGACGACATTAAGCCATCTGCATCTATTTCAGTGAGAGTTTAATTTTTCCCACATGCCTTTAATGCATCATAAACCCCTCCTCCAAACAGGATTATTTTATCGCACAATACAGCAACCGGCAAACGAATAATGGTGACAGCATATGTTTCAAATAACAATATATGGCAGTGGTTTGGATTTCATGCCGAGGACGTCGAGCAAAAGGCGCCAATTTGTATGACGTCCCGCAAAAACTATTGCTGCAAATGGTAGCAGTACAAATTTATTCCACCACCTAAAAAGTAATCTGCTGCAAAATGAAGAATGTTGTAAACTCCACATGTCAGCTTCTCCCCGCACACCAATTAAAACATTAAACAAATCAGCTGTGAAGCCGATGACGTTGGCCTCGTCGTTTGAAAAAGCGATCCCATATGAGAGAAAAAGGAAGAGATGGAGGGGAATCACAGACGCTATTTATTGCGATATTTAAATGAGTTTTCTAAACTTGGCAATGTTCTGAATTTTACAACTATTTGTGCTTATTTAAAATTCCCAGCAGGTAAAGATCAATGCAAATAGTTTGGGGATTCTCCGATAACGCTCCAATTTTTGGACTTCCAATTTTGTTTTTGTAATTTGAGGTACATTTTTTTCCATTCCTTTTTTTTTATTATGCACAAAGGTCCTTTTTTATCTTGCATTTTATTTAGTATTGGGTTTTTGCTTGGTTTCCTGTTCGGTTGCTGGGCAGAAATGTTTTAAATTTGGAACCAAAAGTTTGAATGATTATATCAGAGCAATTTTATGCACTCAATTGTTTTTTTAACAATATAGTAATATATATAGTGTATAGAGATATAGCAACAGCACGATATAGAATTTCTTCATATTGCCCAGCCCTAATTGAAAAATGAGACTAGAAAAGTACCTTTTAAATGTGTTTATTTCTATAATCCAAAAATTAATCTAATAAAACTTAAAGAAAACGGTCATGATGAATTAATGATTAATATTATAATTTCACACAATGATAAAACATTGGTAAATTAAACAATGAGTTAAAAACTCCTTGGAACGTTGGGTGAATTAAAGCAACGGTTGTCAAGAAAACTAATGTTTTGATTGCATCTCTAATACTTATTTGTTATTACAAAATAAAAGGTAATTGGAAAGGCGCAGCAAAGTATACAGTAGTGATGGGGGCAAGTGCATGTGTCAAGCTCCAACATCAAAACCCTTTGATAATGATTGAACTTTATTGATCTTAAATTGAGGAAATTAAACCCTGCATTTAATCAATCTCCCTGGGAAGCAGTGGGCCGCCACTGTGAGGTGCCCTGGGAGCAATCAGGGGTTAAGGGTCTTGCTCAGGAACTCAGAGTGGAGGAGGTGGGGATCGAACCAGATACTTGCAACCTTCGCAGAGCACAAGCGCACTGCTCTAACCCACTAGGCCAACACTCCCCTCATCTTATATATGTTATACGTTTGTCAGTGTTGGTATCATTGCAGGAAACTGCAATTAACTGTAAGTAATGTAAATTCATATGTTTACAGTATTACTGTTGCTTACCTTTATCACGGTTGCACTTAAAAAAAAATGTCCTGAGAGCTGTACTGAACAAAATGTATTTTTGTATACACTCTGTGTGTACAAAATTACAATAAAGTCTGTCTAAGTCTCTAAGTCAGTAGCTGCTTCGAACTGACCGACAACGCAAAGCTTCTACCAAAAAAAGAAAAATCGTTGATCTTTTGTTGTTCATCATCAAATTAATCAACAAATATGGAGCAGCCTCAAGGCAAAGAGAAGTTTCAGTCGAGTGGGATAATTTTTATCTCATGTTTGTTTTAATTTTCTTGTTGTGTCATCTTGTTCCTCTCAGTTATCACTCAACATATCTGAATCCAAACTCAGACTCCAATACTCTGTATGCTGTTCTCACCGTAGTTATTATTTTATATTAATAAAGAAATCCTAGTTCACAAACATCCTTATTCACTATTTTTCTTTTTAGCTTTTTTATTGTATTTACACTGTCACAAGTACAGAGCAACAAAATGAACTCTCTGCATTTAACCTATCCCTTTGGGAAAAGGTGGGCTGCCATTGTTCGACGCTCAGGAAACAGTGTGGGGTTAAGGGTCTTGCTCAGGGTCCCAGAGTATCAGTCCATGGGGATCGAACCAGGCACTTGCAACCTTCTCAGAGCGCAAGCACGCTCCTCTAACCACTAGGCCAACACTTCCCTATGCTTCCTACTTTCACTTAAATTTTCCCGTTGTATGTTTATGGATGCATCTAAAACATATTTTCAACTCAAACTACATGATATTCAATATATGTGAAATAATACAATATCATAGGTCATCAAATCAGTGTCAGTTTAGTCTGTCAAAGAGGCTGCCTGTAGTGATTTTAAATGTCCAGCAGGTGTCAGTATTCAGTGACACAGAATCAATACAGTTTGCAAATATGTTGAAACGCTTCATGATGCCTCATGAATCCATCACTACTGTATTTAGCTTAATTTGAAACATTTGAATAATTAAAGACTAATTTTTCAAATACATGTTATAGATCCATTTCTAATTTGAAATGCTATGATGATAAATAAGTAATGCTAAAGGTTTGTATGAGTAAAAGAGCATTAATAGTTAACATACTTTGAAATGTTTTTGTTCCCTAGATGCCTCGCATCACTAATTAGCTTCATACATAAATTTACACTAGTTATAAGTTTAATGTTAAAATGAATAACTATTCTATTTAATCCAACACCTGATTTACAGCAATAACAAAAATTATACATTATTTTTTAAATAAATGCTGGGTATAATTTCGGGCATTAAGGGTTAATGTGGCACACACAAATGCATGATATCTAAACCTGTTATTGACATTTAACTCTCTCCTTTACACCCTTTAAAATAAGATGATGCAACAACATTTATGCAGAAAAACAAAAAAAACATTTGTTTCCTGCAAGTCAGGAAAAAAAAAAACAGGGCAGATAAGACTCACCGTTGTAACCCAGGAAGGTTATGTAGAGGTAATAACTGATGGCAATGAGCCACAAAGTGTTTCCAACAAAGTAACCCACGAACCAATCTGAGTTTATTACCACAACATCTGTGGGGAAAAAAAACACACACATTACTGCATGAAGCGTTTTGTTTGCAGGCCTAAAACGTGCAAAATACTTACGGTTGATAAAGAAAAGCTGCAGAAAATGCAGGATGACCAGAAGTGGGTAGAAAGCATTTAGATGAACATCGAATGCATAGCCCCACTCGACGTCAAAGTTTTTGCTTGGGTGTTTCAGCAGGTATTTGTTGCTGATAACCCTGGATAAGAAAATCAAAGAAAAATATATATTAATTTAAAAATTGTCAATCTGTCACTCGTTCATTTTGGTATCTTTATCAACAGTGTAACTCACCACATGAGGGTTGATATGAGCAGACCAACACCTATGCAGTCAACAAAGACCACCCACAGCAGCAGTTTCAGGGTATCCACTACCCCCATGTCCAGAACAAGACCAAAGCCTATCGTTGAGACTGAAAAGCAAAAGAAAGCAACACATTAAAATGCTACAAAGAGCTAACTTATCCCATTTTTTGTAGTTTTAACTCAAAAATCGGAAACAGCAAGTTTTAGCTTACCACACAGCCAGATGCTGAGAAGGACCAGAAATGCAGGATCATCTCTGGCCCACTGGTCCTTGGTCTGTTTCCTGTAGTGGAAGTTGCGGTAGACCCTCTGCGGCGACGTGAACAGGTAAAGCATCTGCCAGATGGCGAACTCAAAATCCATATGTCTGAAATGGAGCAGTCGCCGCAGGTATTTGTAGCGCTTGGCGCCTGCTGTGTGACGTGCAGCGTCCCTGTCGCTCGGGTCGCCGTTAATGTGTGGCAGGGTGGTCGGCAGCATGGTGCCTGAATTTAAATCAAAACATATTATATGAGTAAAGTTTTCAGTTGACATGTGGTTTAAAAGTTATCTACAAACACCTCCTTCTTGTTTTTAATACTTAAATACTGATTGGTAATTTTTTATTTATTACTGAGCTTCATTGCTGGACTCTATTTTTCAATCCAAGAAACTTTTTTGACAAAATTTTATTCCTAATCTGAATGATCACCCTAGTTCAGAGTAAGGAGTACAACAATACAATACATCTACGCTGATGATACACAACTTATAATGTTTGTGTCACCACTAAGGTTTTTTAAAATTATCAATACTCAAATGCTGGGTGCAAATACTAACAGTAATTTGCTGTGGTATTGATAATAAACACAAGCGTTGTTTTCATATTTTTTGTTAATTTCCGATTATTTTCACATTAAAAGAATAATGCCTCAAATAACCTTAACATTTTGTCTAATTTTGTTATGCACATTTTGCCAGTTTTAAGTGTAAAATGTTAGTATCAACTCTTGACAACCGTAGTCACCACATGACTTTAATTCTTTAAAGCAAGGGTATTCAACCTGCAGCTCTGGAGCCACAAGTTTGGACCCTTAAAAGGCTATTTATAGTGGCTTATATAGATATAAGGAACCAACTAATGCAGTATAATTAAAAAATACCATTCTTAGAAGCTTATGTGTTTTAAGAATATTTGATAAATTATCACTAAAGAAAGTGACACTAAAATAACCAGAAACATGTTTTTAGCATTGTTTTTCTTGCCATTGGCTCAGATTTTTATTATGTTTTTTCACATAAAATATCCTATCAAAGAAAATTCTTGTTCAATCTTTATGAAACATTTTAATGTTTTTCCTTACCTTAAAGCTAAAAAATATAAATAAACCATTTTAAGATATTAGATATTTAACAAAAACAACAAGTTGTGTTTTATTAAAAGGTTATATATTATTTGCAGCTTTAAATGACTTTCACTAACAGGACCCTGGGCAAAATGACTCTTTTAATTTTTAAAGGTTGGAGCGATTCACCATAAAGGGTTTGGATAAGTGTGTCATAGCATTCGAACGTTAAACCCAAAAATAATTTAGAGAAGACAGAAGTAATTTTTTTGGGCCCTAAAAGACAAAAGACAGGAAAGAGACCAAAAATACAATAAGATGCAGAAAGAAAAACTATGCAGGTTTAAGATCTTGGACCTAAATTATAATTCTAGATAAAGTAATTATTAAAAGTGTTTTGCAAGAGAATATTCCTGTGAAAAATGGACACTTAGCTTTTATTTTTAGTAGTTTAGCCCCTTTTTTACTCATACTCAGTCAGCACAGTACTGGTTGCATTTCCTTTGACTCACTGATTACTAAAGAGACAAATTTTGGGGGGATTTTGCACATTGGGATCACAGGATTTATTTCAGAGACACTTAATAGTATTGTTTTGTGTTTTAACTGAAAATGAATGAGTGTGCACCTAATCGACTGACCTAGGTTGTTATTAATTTACAACTAGATTACTATGGCATTTATCACTCCTTAAAGGGAAAATAGCAAGATTTAAGTAGCTGTAGTTTACTAAAAATGTCTTTGCATGAATCCTGACTAAAATGATAAACTCCTGATATACCTGATATGAAATGCATCAAATCATATTGGGCCTAAATATAGCTGTGTTCGGCTTATCAGGTCGCAATCATCTAGATCCCATCAGAGACCTGTTTACCATTTAAGGTCACATATAACTTTCATGGTTAACTTTAATTATGGAATGTCATGCTAAACATTTGATTAAAATGCATTTAAATTGTTTATCGTTTTAAAATAAATCTGAAATGTATTTATTGCTTTTTTTACTTTGAATCGTCTTGCTGCTTTTTGCCATAAAAATATAAATACCTGGTACTTGTAGTAATATGTAAACAGGAAAACAGGGAGGTAATGTAAGCTAAAACTGCTACATGTACTGTACTTTAAAAAAAAAACTGAAAATAAACATGTATGGTGTTTGCAACACATATATTCATTGTTCACATCAAATACCGTCGAGAACAACCCATTAAATGTCGCATTTTGTTTTTATTTCACCTTGTTTTCTCAAAAACACTAGCTAGTTAGCATGTTGCTAAAAACTCTAAAAGTTGGAGAGGCTCTGTCTTAGTTTTGTTCGAGACAGGGCCAACTCTAACAGTTAACTGAATAAAAATAAATGTTTTGTAAACAAATTATTACCTGATATTGTTTGAATCCCTCTCGAAACAGAACAGCTTTGCCTTTCGTCTCTGTAACTGTTAGTAAAACGCTTCCTGGATTGTCGCGAAAGTGCACACGTAGAAACTTCCGGTAACTTCCCGCGATGCTTAATGGGAAAAGTAGTCCAAAAACCCTGGTTGCTAAAGGGCGAAAATAGAGATATGTAATAAAAACTATTACGTGGCCATCTGCGTGGGGTCAGACGTGTCAAAAATACTCACAATATTTATTTCAGTTGAAGTACAGATTCATTTTATAAGAAAAGACAGCTAAAAGCAAAATTACCGACTGAACTTCTTTACCAAAGTAAAAGTAAAAAGGTAGAGTACATTGTAAAATGAAGTTATTGCCTTAAAACAACTTTATTCTACTGTATTATTTAAAAACATAAATGCGCAACCATTTTTTATTATCTTTTGTTGATCGTTTTGGTAGAGAGAAAATCAAAAATAATTTTTTCTAGTTTTGTTCTGAATTAAAATTTAGGTAACAATAATATAGATTGAAATGAATAGTAGTGCTGCATAAGCAGATTATTGCTTTAAGAGATCAAATAATCACAGGATTTAAATTGCAAATATAATTGAAATAGAAACTCAATATGTACATTGAAAATATAATAAATGAGGAATGGATGGGAAATCCTTGAATCTAAGAATAAAATAAATTATCTGCTGTGTTTTTCCTTAGTTCTTCCATGTCACTATCAGTGGGTTGTTTTTAAAGAAAATGCTCGAAGTAGACAGATTCTCTATACATTCTCTTTATCATCCCTCTATTTTTGCTGGCAGATGTTGTCATGTTGCCATAAATATGTAACAAGCTACTGAGAAAGTAATTAAATGAGGAGTAGAAAACACAGATATTTGTTGTTAAATGAAGTGAGTAAATATAAAAATAATCAGAATTAATACCAAAAAAGGTAATACTTAGTAACTAAATATTTATACCTAGCAAGTATACTGGACACCTTTGGATAGGATTAGCATAAGGATTGTTAAATAAATTATTTGGAAGAAATTTACAATCTTCATTTGAAACCGGTTTTATCAAATAGGATGAACCAAAATAAAATAATTTTCTCATCTTTTCTATAATTTATACTATACCATCCATCTTTAACACTAATGTAACCCATCATGGGGAATATATAGAAAGAAAAAAGGTGCAATGCAATCATTGGATCCCTGTATTCAGCATTAAAATTGTACTTTGTTGAACCCTTGTTTGATTTAATTTTAACATCCAGTCATCTATGATAAGAGTTTGCTTACATCTGGATTCCTAACTTAATCATGTTTGAATATTCTATCTTGCAACAGCTGCCTAAATAGCCATAGATTATTTAAGAATTTCTATTGTACAACAACTTGTGCAGGTTTGATGGATAATAATATTAAATTAAACATGTAATATAGCTACTGATGAATGTATAGGTAAAAAAAAAATCTATTATGCATGAAGTGTTTAGATATATTTCTCTAATTTGTTCAGATGAAATCAGGGCCTTATGAAACGTTGAAGGTGCAGAGACATTTATTGTGAAGAGGACGTAGAGCAGCGTAGCAGTTTAAGAGTAAAGAAATGGAAAAATTACAAAAGAGGTAGAATGAAGATAAGAAAGGAAGAGGATTATATAAGGTACAAAAATCACTATTAACTAGAATAATTATTAAAAGAAACAGAAGGGAAGAAGTAATAACAATCAGATTAAGAGTAAGTCATACCTATTTAAATGACAATTTATATTTAATAGGGAGAAAAAATAATGATAAATGTGAAGGATGCGGAGAAAAAGAAAAATTAGAACATGTACTGATGAACTGTAAAACTTATGAACATGAAAGGAAGAAATTAGGAAAAAATGGTTGAAAGGACAGGCCAAGAGTGGAGTCTTAAAGGAATAATGAGAAATTAAGGAAATATATAAGGGTATTAACAGATTAAGGAAAGCATTATTTATTTATCTACAGTATACAAAATTAAAAAAATTTAATTTGGTGTAAGGTAATGTTGCTACACACCCATGTACAGTAGGTGGCGGTATGCACCTTAAAATTGCTTGCGATCTGCCATAATAGAAAAGAAGAAGAAGAAGACTTTTATTGTGAAGAGGCAGCCTTTATTTTTGTAGCGGAAGTAGACTGCGTAGCGCTTTCTACGCCATAGCCGCTTCTCCTGTGAGGTAACTAACTTCGCCGCTGTTCTGGTCGAGAAGGCCAAATAGCAAAAGGTGAGAACCAGCTGCACGATTTACACGAATACAGTCTCACAAATGCATAACATCCAGTTAGAAAATGAACGAGAAAATCATTGTTTTAGCGCGTTTATTCTGCTTCCATAACAGCCCTAACTGCCCGTGTCCTTGAATGGTGTTAGCTAACGTTATTAGCTCCATGACAGATTCAAGCTGCCTCTTTGATTTGCTTTAGGTAAACACTTTAAACCCTAATAATAAGCGATTTAAAATTATATATTTGCATATTTATTTCACAATGTTACATTCAAGGTGTCTGTGAAAGGTCATAAACTTCGCATTGAGGACAAAAACAGTTGTTATTGTTGACAGGAGGTAGCTACTCATCCAGATTAATCACATTTTTTCGGTTACCAGCTGCTGAAACACGGTGATTTTAACTTTAACCATCATCATTAATGTCTTACTACACATTGTGCAGCTGTTTAGCTACATTTTAAACACCTAAAGCATATCTTTTGGTTCATATTATTACAAAAAAGTCTCCCAGTTTGTCCCTTTTCATCGATGAAGCATTAATATTCTTTCAGGAAAGGAAAAACTGTTTTTTTATTGATTAATATAAGAACAGGTGTGCATTTTAAGCAGTATGTTCACACCAAAAACTTGGTTTCTCAAAATATGCTTCAATTTAAAACCAGTTTGCAATCTTTCCATAAAGTCAATAAAGATTCTTGATTGATTCTTGAAAATAAATTGTATAATTTAATGAAGCACAGAGGACAAACATCTACAGACGACCTGTTTATAGTTTGGGAAACTCTTGGATGAGCTTTGTATTGCAATCGTTTTAGGCTATAGTTGGTTGTGGATCTTAACAAACTTCTTCCTCTCATGTAACTTTCAATGATCGTATTTGGATACAGCAGCTTCCTCTGTAAAGTTGTTTTAGGACTTTACCTCATTTTGCATTTCTCCATACAGTGCATGCTTTTCGCTATATAGCGTAATAATCAATAAATTTTGTCTCACAGCATCATGTTGCGACTGCCAGCCGTCGGTCGAGCTCTATCCGGAGCTGCAAAGAGCAGCCTGACTCCTTCAGCACCTGGTAAAAACAATTATTGCTTGAGTTTCACTGTGACTTAGCATTATTATTATGTAACATGGCATTGTTGTATATTGGAAGGAGAAAAAAAACACCTAACAAAAAGGGAAAGTATTTAATTTCTGCTGTCCCGATTGTTTCTCTATGTATTTGATAGACAGGTTGTAGCATTTTCAGCTAAGCCTTCCTTTTTTGTGTGCATCTCTAGTGCGCACTCCTGTACGGGCTGCCAGCAACATGGTGGAAGTGTTTGTGGATGGGAAACCTTTAGAGGTGGAGCCTGGAACCACAGTGCTGCAGGTAAGATACATCAGATGAATATGATGCAAACAAAAACAGCTGTATGTCGTGTTGCGTAATAGCTGAGGATGATTTAAATGGTCATATAATGTCAATAATATGAAGCACATGCGAACACATACAGACTAGAAAACAAGCAAGAAGGAGGAACTTAAGGCAGAACAATCAGAGAGTTAAACAGCGCAGCACAGTTGATGTGCTGCTATGTTAAAGATACAGGAAAGACCAGGCAGCTGCCGCTACCAGACATAGGAGCTGTCATTGAATTGTCTATATATAGTTCTAAGATGTATTTCATTTAATTAATATAAAAAAGAATGTCAGGTTTTTCAGTATTTGATTAGGTAATAACTGATTATAACCAATTCTGGTTTATGGTCTGAGTGAAGCATTATAAACTCTTTCCAGCGGTACTAGACCTCATGTTAAAATAAAAAAAAAAAACGTTTATTTAGGGATTATTTCAAATGTGTATTTTCCTTTCCAATCATATTTTTTTATTTCATTTAGATTTTACAGGATAAGTCACATCAGTTGTGGCAAAAAGCTCCCTTCTCTAAATGACAACCTGACATTTTAAAAGTAATGTGATTTGTAATTAATAGAAAGTCTGGATTCTCCCCAGGCTTGTGAGAAAGCAGGAGTTCAGATCCCGAGGTTCTGTTACCATGAGCGTCTCTCAGTTGCGGGAAACTGTCGGATGTGTCTTGTGGAGATTGAGAAAGCCCCAAAGGTATTTTTCTTTTTTTTTTTTTAAGCCTACCCAAAGGTGGTTTATTACAAACCCTCTGACATATGTCCCTGTGTGCTCTCTACAGCCAGTGGCAGCCTGTGCCATGCCTGTCATGAAAGGTTGGAACATCCTTACAAACTCGGAAAAAACACGCAAAGCCAGGTACCAGATACAGCTGTGATTTAGAGCGGAGATTCTTTTAGGACGCAGTAAATAAATGCTGTGACCTTGTGTTATCAGAGAGGGAGTGATGGAGTTTCTGCTGGCAAACCATCCACTGGACTGCCCCATTTGTGATCAGGGTGGAGAGTGTGACCTTCAGGTAAAACCGACCCTGGGTCAAAGGATCTAAAGCAAGAGATTGGATCCAACCACCCGTGGCTGATCGGACGGTCTAACTGGAAACAATTCTGTTCTCAGGACCAGTCCATGCAGTTTGGTTCGGATCGCAGCCGCTTCACAGAAGGAAAGAGAGCAGTGGAAGACAAAAACATCGGACCTCTTATCAAGACCATCATGACGCGCTGTATCCAGTGCACACGCTGCGTCCGGTCAGTCAGCTGTACATCTGTCTGGTGTTTTTTAGCCAGTGGAGAATTAAATTCCCATTAAATCTAAATTGTTTTCCAGTTTTGCCAGCGAGATCGCAGGAGTCGAAGACCTGGGCACGACAGGAAGAGGAAACGACCTCCAGATCGGGACTTATGTAGAGAAGATGTTTATGTCAGAGCTGTCAGGAAACGTCATAGACGTGTGTCCCGTTGGGGCGCTCACTTCCAAACCCTACGCGTTCACCGCCAGACCGTGGGAAACCAGGTAGGCCAGGCTTTTATCCTTAAAACTATGTTAAAAGGTTTTCTATCACCTTAATATTCTGTTGTGGTTACAGGAAAACCGAGTCAATCGACGTGTTAGACGCTGTGGGCAGCAATATTGTGGTGAGCACTAGAGGAGGGGAGGTGATGAGGGTAATGCCCAGACTGCATGAAGATATTAATGAAGAATGGATCTCTGATAAGACCAGGTGATGAAGGAATACATTTCCTTCACTTTTGATGTTTCATTTGGTTTATTTAGACCTTCCTGACTAAAATGTGCTTCACAGGTTTGCTTACGATGGGTTAAAGAGGCAGCGGCTGACCCAACCAATGGTGAAGGATGAATCAGGTCAGCTAACACCAACCAGCTGGGAGGATGCTCTCACCCGTGTTGCAGGAGCTGTGAGTATATCATTGGTATTTAGTAGTTTTATGTTCTTTTTTGTTTTGTTACATGCTCTGATCTGACGTTAATGTCTCTTCAGCTCCAGAGCGTGCAGGGCAACGATGTCGCAGCCATCGTAGGGGGGATGGCCGACGCAGAAGCTTTGGTTTCCCTCAAAGATCTCCTCAACAGACTCAATTCGGAGAACCTCTGCACTGAAGAGGTTTTCCCCATGGCAGGTGCAGGGTGAGGGACGCTCTACGTTGACATCATCAGTCTCTGTTTGTACTTATTTTTCTAGCAACGTTGAATTTTTTTCTCCTCCGATTCAGGACCGACTTGCGTTCCAACTACTTGCTAAACACCCGCATCGCCGGCATCGAAGAGTGTGATCTCCTTCTGCTCGTAGGAACAAACCCCCGTTATGAGGCTCCGCTGTTCAACGCCAGGATCCGCAAGAGGTCAGCATTGACAAACTCCAGCTGTTGATATGATTGATCTTCATCAGGGCAAAGCAACACAAAGTAGTGTTTAATTGTGTAAAGGAAGGGGGATGAAAAGTCTGTTTAAATAAAATAAATCTAAGTTTTTTCTTAGAAAATAATTGGCAACATCTTCAGTTTCTGGATGTCGAAAGCAGATTGAAACTTCGCACAGAAGTCTTCATGTTCAAGTTCTCACAGGGGGTTGAAATAAAAAGGGTGCGACCCTTAAAGATGGATCTAAGACTCTAATTTGTTGGTCAATCATCTAGTGTTTTATTAAATACATGGAAGGTTGGAGTCGTGACAGAAATTGTTGAAAACTTCATTAGTATTAATACTTCTTTTGATTTTCTTTTCTCTTTTACCCAGCTGGCTTCACAATGAGCTGCGTGTCGCCATGGTGGGTCACCAGGTTGATCTGACGTACACATATGAGCACCTGGGAGAGGAGAGTTCAGTGCTGAAGGAGCTGGCCAATGGCACGCATCCTTTCAACCAGGTGAGCGACGCGCAAGCTTACTTTGATCATTTTGGACATGTCCTGTCCCTGGTCTTATTTTTCCTTTGCTGTCTGCAGGTCCTTGCAGCTGCAAAGCGTCCTGTGGTGGTTGTTGGAAGCAGCGCGCTGCAGAGAGAAGACGGAGCGGCCATCCTGAGCGCCGTCTCCACCATCGCTCAGAACGCCAGAACCAGCAGTGGGGTGGAGGACGGTTGGAAGGTTCTCAATGTCCTGCACAGGTACGGCTTTGCGTAGCTCTACGTCTCTGTGGAATAGGGCACATGAGACTAAATGTTTGCATGTTTGCGTGCAGAGTGGCTAGTCAGGTAGCTGCCTTAGATCTAGGCTACAAGGCCGGCGTTGAAGCAATCAGGAAGAATCCACCCAAAGTCCTGTTGCTGCTCGGAGCTGATGCTGGCTGCATCACCAGAGCCGACCTGCCTAAGGACTGCCTCGTCATCTACCAAGGTAAACGCACAAAGAATCACTTGAAGCGCATGAATTAGGCATCCCTGGAAATTTGTTTAGACAAGTTTTTACCTCGCTAGGTCATCATGGGGACATGGGAGCCCCTATGGCAGACATCATCCTACCCGGTGCTGCATACACGGAGAAAAACGGTACCTACGTCAACACTGAGGGCAGGAGCCAGCACACCAGGCTGGCTGTCACTCCACCAGGGATGGCCAGAGATGATTGGAAGATCATCAGAGCTGTATCTGAGGTCAGAGTTTGACCAAATTTGTAGCTTTAGTTTTTTTCTAGCAATATTCTTATTCATGTTTGACGTGATTGCAGTTGGCAGGTGTAACGCTGCCCTACGACTCACTGGATGAGGTCCGATCAAGGCTGGCAGAGGTCTCTCCTAACCTGGTTCGTTACGATGATGTAGAGGAGGCAAACTACTTCAAACAGGCCAATGAACTCGCACAGGTTGGAAATGGTTGTTGTCCTTTATGTCCCTCTTCCTACTGATCTCATAAACAAATGATTTTTGTCCTTTTCTCTTTGTCAGACTGTAAATCAAGGCCTCATTGCTGCTCCTCTTGTCCCGCCTCAAATCACCGCCAAGGACTTCTACATGACCGGTAATTTAGTGCACAAAGACCATAAAAGAAAAAAATCTACTGAAACCAACAAATGATCCTGCTTTTTTTTCCAGACTCCATCAGCAGAGCTTCCCAAACCATGGCTAAGTGTGTCAAAGCTCTCACAGAGGGAGCTGCTGCCGTTGACGAACCGTCTGTTTGCTAAAGAGCCCGACAGTAACAACTCCTCCAGCTGTCCTCAAACACAACGCGAGTCTCGGAATGAACTCATTGCTCTATAATTTAAACTGTTCCTGTTGCTTCTTGTATACTTTGAATTGTTTCACTCTGCGAAGCAGCTTTGTTGAATATTGCTGAAAAGGATAAATAAAATCTTAAGAATTCCCAAATTACCCAATCCTAAGTGTTGTTTATGTGTAGTAATGTAGCTTTATTGGATTTAATTAAACCCATCCAGCAATAGGAACTAATGTTTAAATGTCCATTTCCGTCACGCTTATCCCAAGCGGGGTCGCGAGAGTTGCTGGTGCATATCTCCAGCTGTTAGGCGAGGGGCAATTACAGCCTGGACAGGTCGCCAGTCCATCGCAGGGGCACACAGAGAGAAACAGGACAACCATTTATGCACACACTCACATCTAAGGAGAATTTAGAGAAAAATCCTTTAGAAGTATGATCCTTCAGGTTAGGTGGATCTGAAATGCACCATGTCCATGTTCAATCCATCCATTTTCAGGCCACCGGTCCAATATCCAAACATCTATCCATAATTAAACCATTTGTCCTTCATCTACCCATTCATTCAACAATTTCTCCATCATATAACCATTTGTTTATTATCCAACTATTTGTCCATCCTTGAATTTAATTTAGTTTATTTATATAGCGTCGACTCAAATGTCATCTCAAGGCACTTTACAGTCCACCAGATCATTCAGTCAAAAGATTCAAAGTTTTCAATCTAAGGAAAACCAGTGGATTTAATTCACTCAGAAGGCAGTCCCTCACACTAGGAATGCTTGTAGCGACAGTGGAGAGGAAAAACTCATCATCCAGCCATTATTTAACTATTTCTCCATCATATAACCATTTGTTTATTGTCCAACTATTTGTCCTTCATCCAGCCATTTGTTTATTGTCCAACTATTTGTCCATCAACCATTTGTTTATGATCTAACCATTTTTCCATCCAACCTTTTGTTTATCGTCCAACTATTTGTTCTTCATCCAAAAATCCCTCCATTATCCAACATTTTCTCCACCATCTAACCATCCACTCATTATCCAACTATTTATCCTTCATCCATCCATTATCCAACTATTCCTCCATCATCTAACCATTTGTTTATTATCCAGCTATATCCTTCATCCAATCATTTGTTTACTGTCCATCTATTCCTTATCCAACTATTTGTCCTTCATCCAACCATTTGTTTTTCCCCCCAACTATTTGTCCTTCATCCAACCAACCATCCATCCATTATCCAACAATTTCTCCATCATCTAACCATTTGTTAATTATCCAGCTATATCCTTCATCCAATCATTTGTTTACTGTCTATCTATTCCTTATCCAAGCATTTGTCCATCATTAAACCATCTGTCTATTATCCAACCATCCGTTCATTATCAAACCATCTGTTCTTTGTCCAGCAATTTGAAAATCTTTTCCTTTGTGTACTCCAGCCTACAGCGTAGCAGCTCAGCAACCAGGATAGTTGTTTTGTGGCCTTGCTACCAGAGGATTTGCCCCAAGAGAAATAATTTAAGCCAGAGATGCCTACAGATATGTGCATCTCTTTATGGATGAAACTTTGTACTTAAAGGACACATTTGACAAAACTAGTAAAAAAACAACCAAAAAGAGAAACAGAGAAAGAACAAGAATAATAACAGGCTGTTTGGTGTGTTTTCTGCAAAGCCGAAACTTCAAAAGTTCATAATTATATGAGACAGAGGTTCTGGATGGTTCTAATTCACTGTAAAGGTATACATGTTTCTGTCATGGAGCCAAAATAAGATTAGTGTTTGAACTTGGACACAGTGCCTTTAGACGGATGGCTCCTGTCATATCCTGCTCACAGAGAAAAACCTCTTATATCCAAACACAAGTGCAGAGTCACACAGACACACAGGAGGAGAGAAGACAGTCGCATCTCTTTGCCTCTGGTCTGTTTATTGTCTCAGCCTGGGAAGCGGGCTGTTTTTCTTTTACTCCTCTGGATTATTTGATAGTTTTTCTACCTCAACGTCTTGTAAGTTGATGCTTCATAACATTTGTGTGCAAACATTCAATTATTTTTGGATGCTTGTAATTCTCAAGGGTGATGTGTAGCTTTATTTTGCTTCCCTTTTAGGAGTTTCTTGTATGGGAAGGCAGTGTACAAATAGAAAGAAAATGGTTCCTGTTAAACTCCTCATACTGGGGGTTCAGAACACTGGAAAAACAGGTAATGGAGCCAGTTTAAGACGTTAAAGGGGAATAGAAAGGGGGTTGGAATAACAGATATTCTAAAAGGATAAGTTTAGGGAAAGGTTCTGGTCGTGATTTCTTTAAAAGACTGAGACGATTAGAAACTTGGCCTAGATTAGATCAGGTTAGTGAGCATGGACAGGTTATAATGTACCTGTAAGATGTAACAACATGGGTATGTTTCAACTCTAAATTAGTAAAAGTGGCAAAGTAAGTTATTTTTTAATCTATTTCTTTAAACGGGTTTTAATATTTTGGTTTATATTGAAAATGCATGGATGCTTCCATCTATTTTCTATTTTATGTCAAGATGCTACATCTGTTTAACTGTTTTTTGTGTGTCCCTGTTTCTTTCTTCTACCTTCATTGCCTTGCAAAATAAGATCCTTTACATTTTGTCATATTGCCACAAACCTCAACGTATTTTCGTAGGGTTTTATGCATTAGGCCAACATGATGTGCCTTATTGATTTGCATTATTGATTAGCTTTTTTGTTCATTCTCATAAAAACACACACACAACATGATGCTTTCACCACCATGTTTGACTGCAGTGTGTTCAGGATAATCTCCAAGGTTTTTTCTTGTCTCGTTTTGTTTTTATTGAATTAATAATCGTTTTGAAAGCTGCCCAAAGAGTTCCATTTAATCTCAGGCTTAAACACATTTAAACCATTGAATATTTTCTCCAATTTCACAATTATACACTACTTCAATTTGATTTATTGCAAACAAAACCATGAAACATTAAGATCTATATGAAATTCATGGATATTTTAGGCTAATTTAGGTGGATTTCTGTTATTTCACTCACTTTTACACCATGTTGAGTAAAGCACTCCTCTCAAAAGTATTTCTTTAATAGAACTTGGTTATTTTGGTCTGCATTGCCCTGGCTTACAATGTCTTACTATTTACTGTTTTTTTTTTTATTATTTAATTAACCTGCTAAACATTTATTCATTTTAGATCAACTATGGTTTATTGATATTAATTTTGTATCTCATTTTTGTTTCAACTTTTTCTATCTGTGTCATTAAGCAAATTTGAAGCAGTTTTGCTCCTGAATTTATTTCATTTGCAGGATTTATAATTTTCATTCTTTATATTCACACCAAACATCTTTCAACATGTGTCACATTTCAGGCAAGGTACTCAACAGTGATAATATCTGTTTTCTGTCACCAGCCCTATGTGTTCGCTTTATAACAAAGCGTTTTATAGGAGAATACGACCATAAAAAGGGTGAGTTTCCAGTACATATTATTTCCTCCCTAACATGGATACATAGCTGGAGCATACGGTAATAACTAAGGTATTTCTACAGAGGTGACATACAGATGTAGCCGAACTGTGGACCAGGAAACTGTTGATGTGGAGATCTTAGATTTGCCTTGTAAGGTATGTTTTCAGTTTTTGTCAGCAAAGAAACAATTAGATCTCTATTGAAAAGAGAAATTGAACTTTCATGTTGCACAGTTGAAAAAAAAAGAAAGATTTCCTTTGAGTAAGTTAGAATACAAGGAATCTCTTATTAAACCCAATTGTATGTAGTTAAAATGATAATATCTAAAAACCTAAAGTGCCTTCACAGAGTTTAAGCATTTTAGCTCGCATAACATGCACCGAAGTACTATATAAAATCAAACTAAAACTATGTTAAAAAAAAAAAAAAAGCAAACCTGCTTTCATTAGCCTCTAAGTCTCATTGACTGAGTAATGGGTAAAAATCTAAATAATAAAAAAAAAAAAACTAGTTATGAGCTATTTGGGGAACCTTTAAACTAAGTTAGGGTAACTTCAAACCCAGCATACAGACTTAAGATTGATTGATTGATTGACTTTATTGACCTCACAGTGGAGAAATGTTCTCGTTACATCAGCTCAAATAGTCAAAGAAGAAGAAGAAGGTGCCAAAGGAAGAAAAAGGTGCATGGGATATGTACAGTATATACAGTGCATCCACATATGACAGTTTTTTAGGTTCATTGTACAGGTATTTATATAGATGGAAATGTATATAGTTATTGCACTGGGGGCAAAATATACTGTAGAGAAGCAGGTTATTGCATGGGGTATCAAATAGTAATTGCAAATTATACATCGCACAAGTTATTGCTGTTGTATTAAGGTATGTTAATTATGCACCATTAAATTTGGGCTAAGTTAGCATTGGTTTAATTGTTTTATTCTGCTCCAGAGCTCTGTGGCTTCTGTTGAGGCCTCCATTCGCTGGGCTGACGGTTTCCTCCTGCTCTACTCCATCACTCAGCGTTCCAGCTTCCTGGAGATCCCTCGACTTAAGACGCTCATTGACAAAACTAAACAAAGTCTAGGTAAAGATTACTCTTGATCAAAAGTTGTTCTATCTGTGCTACGTGGAGCCTCACAGGTGATGTGCCTTATTTAGCTGCTGAACTCTTGACCGCTCTGTGTTCATCATGTTGCCCTCCAGTGAGAATCTGCTCCCTGCCTGACATCTGTCTATTGTCACCTTCACACATGAGCAGCTGGAGCTCCCACTGATTCCTTGTTTGGTCGTCCACCTCGTGCTCTGTAGGCAGACTGCATGCCAAGGAATCATACTGCTTACTGTTGCTTTATTACAATTTTATTGTGCTTGTCAGCTTTTCCTACAGTGCTGGTAGCCAACAAGGCAGATCTGGAAATCGGCAGGAAGGTGACCACAGAGGAGGGACAGAGACTCGCTAAAGATTTAGGGTTTTGTATGCTTATGATTTTTAGCCAATACAAACATTTTAAAATGCCCCGCAGCTTGTCTTACTGTGCCTAAACGTGTGTAGATGTGGTTTCAGAGAACTGTCTGTGGCTGATGCAGCGTTATCAGTGGAGGCGGCAGTTTTACAACTCATCAGGTTTGTTTATGCACTTTTATTCACTTTTGTTTTTTACACAAAGCTGCTTTTTGACACTTAACCAGTAATGATGCAATAGAAACTTTGTTTTGAGGTTAGAAATCTTTATTTTAGTTTCTATTTCTGACCAATTTCATTAAAACCAGCTTGCAATTAACCTGTCTTAAAATTTAAGATTCATAATGTAATATGTTTATTGTCCCTTTGAAAAATATGGAATATTCTGAAACAATAGCTACATTTGCTTAAGAAAACTTGTCTAATTTTAGCTGTTTATTTTATTTACCTTAGTCATATAATCAGTTTATTAAAAGAATAAACCTATCTATACCAAGTGGTCTCTATGTGAAAGAACCCACACCATTATTTTTTGAAGAGTTGAGATTAATTTAACAAACCAAACCCTAAAACAAAAAAAAAAAAAATAAACTAAATAATTCCACAGGTATTGTCATTTAAAGTAAATTAATTGACAAAATTAACTGAACTCTATCTGCTCATTAAGATCAATCCATTTGAAGAGAATCTCAGTTAGAGCCAAATGGAAAAAACAAAAAAACAAAACAATTGCAACTGTGGTGAACCTTTTCAAGACTTACCAAAATTGCTCTAAGAGCGCATCAACAATGTATTCAGGAGGTCACAAACGAATAAAGAACAACATCTAAACTAGGGCTGAAATAATTACTCGGATTTATCTATTATTGAAATAGGATTCAACTATTTTAGTAATCAATTAATTGTTGACTGGGGTATAGAGACTGTAAAACATGCCTTTAGTTTACAGAGCGACCCACTTAGATCAGTAATTATAGCAAAATATAGAAACATTTGCATTTAAAGTTACAGAGGATGATTTACAGCGAGAGGACTTTTATTTCCGGGTGGATCATCTAAATAAGTGGTACATCTAATTGTCAATCATCCGGGTGATATTTATACGCAGCTTAAAATCAAAATAGATGAAAAAGAACCTCATGTGAACAGTTGAGAAAATACTTTAAATTACCTAAATAAAATATATCCCTAAAGCTTTTTTTTTTTTTTTTTTTAGTTTTTTTCCCCCTCTATAACTAAGAATCTTTATAACCTAGTTTTTGCTTCTTCATTTTATGTCAGATTGTAAGCACTCTTCTGGTTTGTCTGATGTGTGACAGGCTGGTGTTGGATCAGCAGCGCCCCCTGCCTGACAGGCGGTCCTACATGCTGACAGTCCGCCATGCTCTGACCAGGAAGCTGACGCGCTCAAAGACCATGCAGTGGTGACAGCGGCAAACAGTTCAGCTGGAACAGAATTTTTGCGTCATTTCATAATAAATTTGTATAAAGATTCACTAAGAAAAGCATGATAGGTTTGTGCTGTAAGGGTAAAAACAAGTAAAAGTTGTTGTTTTTTTTCTTTGAGTCTTTTTAACCCTTTATAGGGCAAGATCACTTGCATACACCTTACAAATGGAGTCCCCCCCGTCCCTCAGTGCGATCTAGAAACACAAAATCTATATATAGCCGTTCAGCAAAGATACAGCTACATGGCTGTAGGCCTACATCTTATTTTGGCATTTGACCAAATAGATGAGCCCTTGAATGATATATTGCCTACTGTAAATTAAGTTGAAGAAAAAAAGGTAAAAAGTTAATTAAAAAGATAAAAAGTCAAGAAAAAGGGTAAAAAGTTAATAGAAAAAGTTAAAAAAGGTAAAAGTCAAGAAAAAAAGGTAAAAAAGCTAACTAAAAAGTAAAAAAAAGGTAAAATTGTTAATTAAAAAGTCAAAGAAAAAAGGTACAAAGCTAATTGAAATGTTTAAAGTCAAGGAAAAAAGGTAACATGCTAATAAAGAAGTAAAAAAAAAAAAAAAAAAGGTAAAAAGCTAACTGAAAAGTTAATAAGTTAAAAAGTTAATAAGCCTAGTTAAGAATTATATTTAGGTTTATAAACTAAACATCTAAGTGCCAGTATCAGCATTAATGCCCCTTAGGTTATGTTGTAGCAAAAAAACTATGTGTTTCTTTCACTCTCAGAGTGTTTTCATGAATTTCTTATAGAAGCTCTTATTTTTGTTATTTGTCTGAATATATTATCAGGCAAGTTGGCATTTCTTGTTACATTGACATTAATTTTTTTTTTCATCAAAATGTTCCAAAGGTAATAAGGTCTTGTCCTGGATTCCAATAACACCATTGGCTGAAAATGGGGATTTTTCAAAGGATTTCACTGAGTGCCCTATAAAGGGATAAATTAATTATTTTATTAACACCGAAGCAGAAGTGTCAAGTAACAAAGTACAAATACTTTGTTACCTTACTTATGTAGAAATTTTGGGTATCTGTACTTTACTGGAGTAAATACTTTTTAGACAACTTTTTACTTTTACTCTTGAAATATATATATATATACAGTATATATATATATATATATATTTGCAATTATCTCTACTTTCTACTATTTATATTTTAAATATAGACTTTTATAGACGTTTTGTTTCATTTAACCTCATGTGTTGAAAAGTTGATACTCTAACTTCTACATAAGTAAAATATTAGTTATAAAACTAAAAAAATTAAGTATAAGGAAATTATTCTCCAGAACTGTACAAAAATATTCCTTTAATACGGTAGGGTTCATTACTTTTACTTTTATACTTTAAGTAGTTTTAAAAATAGTACTTTTAGTAGTTAAAAGCTGTTGATAAGTTGATACTCTAACTTCTAAAAAAAAGTGTTTTTAAACAGTGAGATTTATTCTTCTACTTGAGTAATAAACATTAATACTTTTGTCATCTCTGCATTGTAGTATTTGCTTGTACAAACTTACTTATTGTTATATGATTTTTCTTCCAATAGAGGGCAGCAGAATCAAGTCAATTCCTCAGATGAATCCTTTAAGTCAGGGGTGCTCAATTCCAGTTCTCAAGACCTACTATCCTGCAACTTTTTGATGCACCATCATTTTTAACACACCTGAATCAAATGAGTGGCTCATTACCATGCCTCTGCTGGGCCAAATGAGGGGAATGAGCCTTTTAATGCAGTTGTCTAGAGAAGAGATGCATCTAAAAGTTACAGGATGGTAGCTCATGAAGACTGGACTTGAGCACCCCTGCTTTAAGTCATAAGGTGTGTGGAGTAAACTTAGCAACCTGACCCGAACTCTTTAAATACCTCTGCCTGGTAAAATAGATTTCTTAGAAATCCTCACATTTTTTTATTAGGTTTTTTTGAATAAGATTATGATGACAAATCACTTGCTTTTATGCTGTTAGTTTCATTATCTTAGTACCTTTAGATAATATTGGAGCACGAGAAGCTTAGAATCTATGCAGTGAACCTGTTGCTAGAGTTCAGCAGAAGAACTGTGAGGAAAATAGCTGCTTTAACAAAGAAGATGCAACAGTATGTAAAGAATGAAGCTGGTTTTCATTACCATCCTGGCAATCCTTGTCAACTTCTCTGTTTCACTGCAAGCTTCTTGAACTTCTGAACTTTATGATCACAGAGGGACACAGAAAGGACGAGAAAGGAAAAGGGAAGACAGTGAAAGGCAGACAGAAAGAATGAAAAAAGAGGTTTCTTTGTCAAAGTTTGATCTTTTTTTATTGAAACCACAATGAGTGAACAGCCTCTAACTATTTGTTATAGAAAATTGGAGGTGTGCTCACCCGCTGCTCTACAAATTTGTCCTCCCCCATGGCCATTTATTATACGTCAGTTACTCCACCCTGTTACCACCAACCAGCAAACCACATGGCCTCTTGGTTGCATATGTAAACACACATGGTAAAAATGTGCAGATTTGAGCTTTCGGCTAAATTTTCTTTATATCAAACCATATTTCTTTAGCTTTTTTTTTTTACAGCTGTAAGTAAAACATTAAGATATTATCAAAAAGTGTTTAACTAAGTAAATTCAAACAGTAAATCTCATACAGATTGAATACAGATGGATTTCAAGCATTTTTTTTCTCATTTAAAAAAAATGTCCTATAGTGCATGAAAACACAAATTCTGTTTCCAGGAAGTTTTATTACAAAACACCAATAAAAAACAGAAAGATTTGGCCAAAGAAAAAGATATCCATGGGGAGCATTAAGAATATGAGCTTGGGACTTATTTAGCATGAATACTGCATCAAAGAGGCATGACTTTAGGTAATGAAATTATAGTGCACTCTATTACTGTTGTGCAACTTTTTCCACATTAGTTAGATTGGATACAGTCCTTTAAATAGTCTAATCATCTCATTCCTGCAATGCTGTTTTATTGAACTGTAAAAAGCTTGTCACAAGAAGCGGAATATGATTATTTTGAGGCTTCAGACTTGGATGCACTGTTCCAGCCATAAGGACTCACACTATGTATGTAGCTGTCCATATAAAACTTCTCTGTAGATAATACCATCCCCTCCAGAACAGTGAACTGTTTCACCAATAATCGTCCCAAGATTACCAGTGATCTACAGGAACTGTTAAACAAGAAAAAAAGAGCCTTCAGGAAGGGTGTGCAAGACCAAACTAAACCCTCTTTTGATCAAAATCTTCCATCTCACACCTTAAATGCAATGTGCTCCCCTGTTTCTATGTATTTGGGTACAACCAAACTGGGAGATGGTGCTGCTCCCTCCCTCTTCCACCTGTCCGTCTGTCAAAGTCAATTGAGGAGGCAACCGGCAAGACTGAATCGCAATTAGATATAAATACAGTAGGCCGGGAAATATTTTTGACCAATATTCTACTTTTTTTTTTATTTGTATGTTCACAGCCAAGAAAGCGCTATGACTCTGAGTCATCAGGTACACTAAAGATGGACAAGAAGCTGAGCACAGGGAGCTGGTGAGAACCCATTTGATGCATAATGTGGAAACAATCATCTGATCCTGCACGTGAACAAGAAACGGGAATAAGCTGGAGAATAAATGGAGGAGCATAAATACTTTGGTCTTCACCTGGACAACACACTTGGCTGGAGACGAAACCTTGGAGTTGTCTAAAAGTATGGACAGAGCAGACTGTACTTCTTAAGGAAGCTTAAATCTTCCAGTGACTCCAACGACATGCTGCAGACCTTCTATAACTCTGTTGTGGAGACTGAGCTATTCCGCCATCATCTGCTGGGGTAACAGCATCAGAGCAAATGACTTAAAAACTCAACAAGCTGATAAAGAAGGTTGGCACTGTTCTAGAAATTCTTCTATAGCCTCTGATGAGTTACAACGAAGAATTCATCATAAAATGGTAGATGCCGTTTCAAGTCAGAGGAGTCCAAAGCGCAATACACTCCATCCAGTCATTGACCCAATCATGCAGATATTCATGGTGGTACACTGCTCTGGGGCATACTGACAGAAGTGAGGCAGCCGGGCATGCAGGTGGTGCAATGGTTAGTGTGCACAACCCATATACAGAGGCCTTAGTCCTCAACGCAATTGACCCGGGTTCGAATTCAACCTGTGGTCCTTTGCCACATGATAGCAGCAGATGTAAACACATGACATATATACATATTTCAACCAAGGCTGTAATGGGCGCCATCATCCTCCAACTGTTTCCAGTCTTCTTCGTCCTTCCAGTCCAGTTGCAGATCGCGTAGCTCCTGATGCGGAAAATAAAAAAATTGCAAAATATGAAAAATGCAATATGACAAGAAAAACTACCTCGTCAAAGCGTAAAATATGCAGTTTTTCCTCTTAGCTAATTTGTTTTCATAATTACAATTTGCGCAATTTGGAACACGGCTAGTGACTGAGATAGAGGAAGCTGGGGTTCAATGTGCTGACCCCCCAATACAGTAGCTCCTCTCTGCTGACAGCTATCAACCACAACTTTTTGGGGGAAAAAATCCTTTAAGACTCCAACATTAAATTTAATTTTGAGATCAATTAAATATCATTGCATTGAGTTGCTTTTTTCAGTTTTCCCCTTCTCCTGTATACCTTGAGAATTAGGAACAAATCTAGTTTTGTCCATCATTTAACACATTTAAAGACATTACAGAGGCAGGGTGGGGTTGGTTGTTCCCATTCTAATTAGCTCTTTGGCAAAAAAAAAAAAAGTCAAAGTATAAATTTATAATCAGCAGCACGATTTGGTGCGACTGTGAATCTACTTAAGCTTGTTAACAGGGTCAGTTGTATTAATAGTAATTGTCTGGAAGGGAAAGTGTGAGGGAGAACAGCGGCTGTCAATGACCGAAGCTCAGGCACATAATCTGCACATCCTCCAGCTCTCACAGTAGTTTTCTGGCCCGATCGGATAAGGTGCAACAAACCCAAACAGATTAGTGAAACAGAGAGGGATGAGAGGGGTGATGACATCAGGGCAGTCACCAAGGAGACAAAAGGTCAAGACCCCCGAGTCAGCTATTTTTCTGGCTCAGAATAGAAGATGAGTCACACCTGCATCATCACACAGACAGCCAATCAGGGGCTGAGGGTCAGGGCAGGCATCAAAACATGAACATCATTAATCTTTAGGCTGGATTAAATTACAAAAATGGAGATTACCAAAAAGTTAACTACATCAATAGAAGGTAGATTGAAAGATACTAGATTAGATAATTCTGTCAAAATCTACTTCTAAAGGGACTATTTATGTTTAATTCTATCCATATTTCATTAACACACAAGTTGACACTTGTAAATCGAAACAATTAGCATAGATTTAATTAAAATGAGCATTAAAATAAGTGTTAAGGGGGACATAGGATGCAAAACCGAGTTTACGTTGTCATAGATGAATAACCATAGTTCAGTGGGTGAAATGGACGTACAGAGAAGTTCAAACCTATTCAACACCTCCTTTCTCTAATTCTAAACTTTCACCATAAAACGGGCGAAGCCAAACGAAGCGCCAAATTGACGTCACTTCGGGGATGTTGCCTTATTTGCTTCTGGCATGTACTTTTGTCACGCCCCGAAATAAACATACCAGTACAGGTCAGCCCACTGGCTCACTGGCCAAAGGACATGAATAGAGGTAGATGTAAGACACCAGTTTAGCTGTTTAGCCTACAGTTGGGTTTACTTCTACAAGAACTACAAAGCAGGCAGTTTCTCCTTTGAAAATGAGCCAGAACCACAGGCATTAATACAGTGTTCCAGGCTGCATCGAGAAAGGGGACATTTTTCACAGTCTTCCCAAGGATCCGAAGACTCAGCATGGATTATTTTCGTGTATGAGAAAATCCCTGCAAAGTTTGATGCTCAACTGTTCATTTGCTCTAAGCATTTTACCGAAGACAGGTTACTCAGCTGCCTTCAGTAAAGACAGCTGAATAAACTTCTTTTACTGAAACAAGGGGCTGTTGTCTGCTGGGGTTCCTGGAACAGCCCCGGAGCTGACGGCTCGGTTCCAGTGCCCGTTGTGTTTCGACTAGTGTTGCGCCGATGCCATTTTTTGGCCCCGATACCGATACCAGATACCTGGCTCTGCAGTATCGGCCGATACCGATACCATAATAATGTAAAATAATTGCCATCATGGCTTTGTCAAGCTGCTGCCTACCTTTGTGAAGCAGGAAAAAATCTAATACAAAGTGAATCCAGTAGAACTTTTTATTGCCTACCAGGAATGGGTGACAATAGTTGAATAAACTTATGGCTCTCAAAATGGTATCGGTGCCCTATTTGTTGGTACTTGACAATACCGATACCACCATTTTAGGGCAGTATCGGGGCCCCGTCCGATACTGGTATCGGTATCGGTGCAACACTAGTTTCGACTACCTGCTGCACTGTAGTCGACCAAAATCCTGGACCATTTTGAAATTCCCCGCTGGACTTTTTTTTTTTTTTAGGTATGAAACACTGCAAAAACGATCTATGAATAAGTAAAAATTTCTTAAATCAAGTTTGTTTACCTTTACTTTTATTATGTAAACATGATGATTTGCCAATGGATTGAGCATGTTTACTCTTAAAATAAGATAATTAGATAATACACGCTTGTAATAAGACAGTGCAGATACTTTTTCTTATTTTAAATGTCAATTGTCTTGTTCCATTGGCAAAGTGTCTCACTTACCTCCTCAGTTTAACACAAAATGCAATTATTTTAAGAAACAATAACTTATTTAGGTTTCTATTTTTTGCAGTTAAATAGCACTTGTCAGGGAAAAAGAGGACGTCTTATCACCCTACCATTTCAACAATTTCAATGTTTCAGTGAGTGAGTGCTTGTTGCTATGATGTGTCTTTGCTCTGCAGCTTTGCTCGTTTTAAACCAACCAATCAGCGCACAGCTAACCAGGCTTGCATTAGGGCATATAGAACAGCAAATATGCCACTTTTAGCCCAACCAGTGTTACACACCCTATTCAGAGACCTTAAGGACCAGCACCAAATACCCTATATAATCATTCTATGACCCCTTTAAAGCTTTTAGTAAAGCACTGGAAAGCCAACAAAAAGGAATAAAAAAGCCAAATAAGCCACTCAGCCTTCAGAGTCAGTTAATATCTGCTGGTAAAATGCAAACTGATAGCCTATAAACAAGTTTTGCTGCCGAACAATACCTTCAACTTCATGAATGACAAGCATAAAGAACATGAGAACATTTTACTACCTGCTCATTTATCTCTGGAAATCAAAGGATTTAATTCCCCTAATCAATCCATTTCTACTACCTTTAAAACATTAAACAAAAGACACAAACAAATACTTTTTTTTGTATTTATTTAGGATATTTTGATAGAATATATTTGATTATTTCATATGTTAGCATACATATGTTATACATAAGTATAACAGGTTTTAAGCTTATTGTTCAAAACTAATACAAGCCAAGTAATAACAGTGAGTCATTAGAAACATCCTCACACGATGATTTAAGAGCCGAACAAAGAATCCTGCAGACAGGAAAAGTTTTAAGTGCACAGTTGGTGTTTAAGCCCTTTTATCAGCCTCCTGTCCTACAGAATCACACATCTGTTTTTCTTAAAACAGCTGTAAAAGCCAACCTCCAATCAGCAATAAGGAAAAATTACTGCAAAGGTGATGAACACAGAGCATTCATCTTCTGAAGGTACTCCTGGTGTGCAACATTTTTTGTTTGGGATTTTGCTTTTTATCTCTTTAATTAATTTGTCATTTTCGTCACATTATTGTATTCTTGCTTTTTAACATGAATATTAATTGAACAGTGATGCTTGTTCGTTTTAAGAGTGGAGAATCAGCAATAGGATGGATTCGGGGATTGTTGGGTTATGTTTCATGTACAAAGCATGCTGAAAAACAGGTTTCAATCACCAAACAAAGACTTAACATTGAACGTATTTTCCCAGAAATACATGTAAAAAAAAAACCAACTACAATAAAACCCTTAAGAAAATAAAGATAATCTGAAACCAGTCTGTACCTGTTGTTTTTGCATCTTAACAACCTATTTTTTAAAGAATTTATTACATTCTGGTGAGAATTACTGCAGATTGTTAAAGGTCACACAATTATACAACACTGAGGTGTGTTGGGAAAAATAAGGACACCTTGTCCCTTGAGGAGAGAGACCTTCGTAAAATGATACAAGGAGGGTGAAACAAGACACAGTTGAAGAAGGAGAAAATGGATCATAAAGGAAAAAGAGGGGTCATGTGAGACTGAGATTAGCGATACTAGCCTGAAGAGGCTCAACTTTAACAATCGACACTCACCAAATCGGATACCGTCTGCTCTGTAACCCCATAAGGCTGAAACCTGAATGATAGAATCAAACCATTGTTTGGGCTAAAGTGGTTAAAAAACAACACATTTCAGGAGAATGACTTGCATAGTATTTTGTGACATGTTTAAAAACTTGCCACAGGTTCTTTTTTTTGGTTTTAGGCCTGTACTTTGACTAGTCCCTTCTAACGAATCATTAGATTCAAACTATTCTATGGTGAACAAAACGTCTGGTTCTCACCACTCGTTTAAGAAAAGAATAATAACAAAAAACTTAAGACTTATAGATGTCCTGTTGGCAGATATCTAATTTTTTTTGATTACATCTATTGGTTATTTAATCCAGAGGGAGCCGATATGCTCCAGTGAGTCGTTATGCAGACAGCAGCTTTGTGCATCTTGGAAGCAGTAAGATAAGAGTAACAGGTGGTCAGTTTTAGCAAAGATCAGAGTGAAAACAAGACTAGGTTGCTTCAGATCAGTGTTTGACCTTTAAGGTGATTCACCAACAGAAATGTTGACAAGGCGGAGGCGTCTGTTTATTTGCAGCTTAGATTGTGTAAAAAGGGGAAAATTCGCAGAGCGTAATGAACTGGAACTCAAACCTGAATTATAAATGTAACAAAGACGTCAATTTTTAAGATTTAGACAAGCATAATTGGGATTTTTTTTACCCATTGTTTATTAGAAAGTGTTTTTTTTTTATACAATTTTAATCACTGATTAGCTAAAAGTGTTCATTATCAGCAAAATATAAAGATGGTTTGTTCCCACCAGAAATGGCTAATAGGAATACCCCCCCTACCAAAAGCCAAACCAGTGAGTCACAACTGTATGACTTTAAGGAAAATAACATAATAAATTCAGGTCCAGCACATTCAGTGACAGATTACTGCATCCAGCTGCATAAAGGAGCACTTCCGCAGATCCCTCCTCCCCCAGCTCCTTTTGGAATTTCTAATCTGTGCTTCTCCAAACAGACCCAGTGAACATTTATAAACATGCTACTGGATGCACAGGTTCTTGGGTATGATAAAGAATTGTTTATAATGTTTTTATTACAATCAACACATGTTTTACAGATGTTGAAGAAAATAGTGTGCTCATTACTATTTGCATAGTTTTTCATCTGATCTGCAAGCGTTTGTGCTACAATCATGCTTTTGGCACAGTTTTCTGGCTCTCTTTAAACCGGCTGCTGTGTTCCATTTTTTTTTTATCTTCAATTTTTCTACCTGGAAATTTCCTTTGCCAATTGTTATTTTTTTTTCTTCTTTACTGCTGTAAATCTGATCTTTAAAAACTGTTCTTGTTCAGATTACTTATTCTTATATGTACCCTTAAGCTTTATTGTGTCTGTTTTGCCAATCTTTTCCCCAATATGGGACAATACATATATATTTCTATTCTATTCTATTCTATTCTATTCTATTCTATTCTATTCTATTCTATTCTATTCTATTCTATTCTATCTTTAGACTCTCCTGTTGTTAAAGCTTAGCAGTTTGCAGCCTCTTCTTCCAACACCTCAATAGTGGAGGTTGCCTGCGTATTTTATTTTATTCTTCAACAAACATTGTTTTTTGGTTTTTCCTTTTGAAACATCAAAATACATGCTTTCTTCAAATCAAACTTAATCAATATTAATAATTCACTTCATTATTATCTGCGCTTTCCTGAAATAATATTCAGACATTATTTTAAAATAATTCATATTTGAAAAAAATAGTAACAAACCTATGGTTATTGTTATTATTATTATTATTTTTTTTATTGCAAAAAAAAAGAAAGAACATACATTAACAATATACATGCTTTCTTCTCCGTAAAATATTCCTGTACGGTGAATAAAGCAAGCAAAGGACTGGATTTTGACCCTTTTTGATCTTTGTGAACTGCATCAGGTGGCTATTTGAATTAAATTCATCTTTTGCTTTGATCACCTATAATTCTTAAGTTTTTTTTATTTTTTTTTTTTTTTTGTTTTGTTCAAAATGTCACTACATTCCATATAGAGTTGGTTTTTTTTTAGAAGATTCTTTTAAAATATTCAATTTTGAATGAATTGTTTAAAGATGTGAAGTCAACTTTATTAATTGGAATATTTTTTGGCCTATGGTTATTATGATTTCCCTAAAACCTCCTTAACTGACGTCAAGGGGCGGGGCTGTATTGAATATTCATTGGCGCGTGGCTGGGAGCGCACGCGAGCCGATAGGGGAGCGCAGATGATCTGGAGCGGCTCTGCTGCAGCGAGGAGGAGAGCAGGAGAAAAAATGATGATGAGTAAATCATCACATCTCCACGTTTGACACAGAGACAAGTTACTTCGTTCATCCTCACCGGCTTCCATACAAAAGGAGGCGCGCATCCCCGCTGAAAACAAACCGCACTGTCATTATTATTATTTTATTAATGAGTTGATTTGAAGACTTCTTCTGTCCATCTGTCTTAGAGGAGTAGCAGACAGACACTGGCAGTCATGATGGAGTCTATCTTAGACAGTTTAACAGCGGAGAAACTCTATTCCTCCGCAGGAACCAACCTGTTGGACCTGGAGGAACTCGGCGATGGAGATTTCCTCTCTAATGAGGTGAGTTTTGTGTTTCTTCCTGCTGGAAATCATCTGTGTTTGAATTCAAGCTCCAGCTGTTCCGCCTGGAGCCGGACCTCAGAGGGGTGGTGGATTTATGAGATCCTGGCACACATCCGGGGTTCAGACCTTGTGCGTCTGTGTGCGTTTTATTGCGCAATCAGGCACCAAGTCAAGCTGGCGAGTTACTGGTTAACTCGCGTGTTCAATTAACAGGTGCTGCCTTTCCCCCCCTGCAGTGCAATTTAATTTTATTATTATATTTTTGCATCTTGGAGCTTTATAAACAAAACTCTGCACCCAGATATGAGCATTTATTTTAGAAAATAGTATATTTGCATCCATTTCCCTTATAAAGAAAAATAAAATGTGCATACAAGCTAAAAAAAAAATAACTAAAGACAACTATTTTCATGTGCAACATTTTTTTTTTTTTTCCCCAAATGGACACAGATTAAGCTATTTCTTAAATCAGGGGGAAAAAAAATAAAAATATTCCACATTGTATTAATGGGTAAATTCCCAACTATCTGGTTAAAATTCCTTTTTCAGATAAGATAAGATAAGATGAGCTTTATTGATCTCACAGCGGAGAAGTTCACTCATCACATTTTGGCATAGAAGTTAAAGAAGGTGCAAACAAGGAGGAAAAAGGTGCACTAAGAATAAACAATATATATACAGTATATACAGGTATATACAGCATATCAAGATAAATAAGGATTAAGGTGCAAGTGTACATGTATCGTACACAATGAAAGAACAAAATAAAAATAAGAAATAAAAAAATAAAAAAATAAGAAATAAAAAATAAAAATATGTACAATCCAGATGGCTTATATACAGGTGGATTTACTTTAATGTTAAAGTGTAGTTAAAGTGTAGTTCCTTAGCACTGTTTGAAATCAGGGGCGGAGCTAGATGGGGGGCCAGGGGCCAACCTTAGCCAATCATTGACCACCCAAAACATTTTTAATTTTTCATATATTAATTACTTGACAACAAAACAATGTGGTTAATTATGCACATCAATATATTAACATTAAAGATGATAAGTACAGAATTCAAGCAGAAATGGATTTTGTGTTATATGAAGTAAAGAGAAAATGAAGTGTCTCTGGAAGTCATCTAGGAGTCTTCAGTGAAATAAATAACTATTTTAATAAAAACTTATTAAAATAATCAATTTATGTAGATATTAGTATTTGTAAATATCAATTTTATGCAGAATGATTACTGATAAAAGTAGGTAAGTAATGACAATGGAAAAGATGTTCGCCCAAAACTCAAAGCTGAAAGAATTTTATCCACTATACCTTTAATCTAGAAAGCACAGATGTTTGACTATATTCGCTTATTTGTTAGCAAAGACTGTGGGAAAGTATAATTTGTCTTTATTTAGAAAATATGGATGTTTTGCTTGTTAATTTTCCTGTTGGAACAGTGTAGATTGACCCTGAGGTTCTCGCACCTATCTACTTTTGGCCCCCCCTCAGTCTACATTGGTTATTGCCTGGCCACCATTATAAAAATTTTCTGGCTACTCCTCTGTTTGAAATAAGTATTGCCTGAAGCAACAGTTTTAACAGGATACCCTGCTCATGCTGAGGCCAGATCTGGCTCCTTTAAGCAGCAACAGTAAGGTATCCCCAGGCTTTTACTCTCCCTGGTCAGTGGCTGCAGCTAATGCTGCTGTTATCCAGATAATTAGCCTGAAGTGGACTTGCCTTGCAGGTTGACCAATCACATTAAGCACAGTGTTAGAGCTGGAACCTTTACTATACAACACATGCAGTGTTTATATGGTAAAAGTAGTCATACTAGCTGTTTTAAAATACAACCACTTCAATTATTTTTTATTATTTTATTTTATATTGAAGCTTTAGGTAATGTTCTATAGATGTCTTATTAGAATAGAATAAAAAAATCAATTTATTTGTCCCACAATGGGGAAATTCTGGTGTTACAGCAGCAAAAAGATTAAAGAAAAAATGGTCACACAAATGTGGACCTTAGAAAAGTGTACAAGAATAAAATAATAGTGAAGAGTTTAAAAAATAAGCAAATAAAATACTGTACTGTAAAGTGTTTTAACAATATAAATACTGTGTATCTGGGGAATAAATAACCAATATGCAGCTGTGGACAGTTTTACAGTGATGGATATTTGAAAATAGCAGCAGCATCAGAGATGTGCAAAATGACAGCAGCATGTTAATTTAACTGACGAAGGTAGAAATTGTGCAATAGTTACAACTTATTGAGGTTGTTGGAAATAGTGGTAATTATAGAGTCTCACAGCTGCTGTGAGGAAGGATCTGTGATAATGCTCCCTGGTGCATTTAGAGTATAACATTTTGGTGCTTTTGACAAACTGTAAAGCAGAACAGGATGTTTTTAAGACATGCATGCTTTTTAATCAGTACAATCACCACATGTTGGCTGATAAATCGAAAACGCTGCTGTTCTTTTGCAACTTACACACAGATTGAACTCAGATAATACCCCGAAACTGTGACATTGCGATTTAACTATTTTCTATCCGGTTTGGTGTCTGCTCTGGTCTTTATTTGGAATCATTCACTGGTTTTTAGTATAGAATTATAAAAAATGTTTTTTCTATGTTATGGTTTCAAAACCTTCCCAAAATGTTCTGTGGAAATTGTTTAATGAGGTGTCAGATAATATGAGTGTGGACAGTTTTATCTGCCTTAGAAGAGCACAAATGAAGCACTGCTGGCCCTCCCCCACCTGTTGCTGCAAAGTGATGCAAAAGCACTTTAAGTTGCAAAAGAATCAAGATTTTTTTTGAAAATAAATTAAAGGACATTATTGTAACTGCTATGATTAATATGTCCTATTTTTGTTTCCACCATTTTTTTCCCTTTTCTGAATAAAAACAAGTCCATCTTTTATGTTTTTGCTTTTGATTTCTGTTTTGATGTGGTGAAGCTTTTTTTAAACAAATGTACCATAATATGAGATTGTCCTGCCGCTCTGTATTCCCATGCTTTTCGGGACATGCCATGCATGGTTGGGCTTTAAGATCTTGATTAATGACGTTAAGGTGGAAAGACTGAGAACTGCTCCACTCTTAGAGGTCAATGTCAGCAGGAATGTCTCGGTTTCCAATTCCTCACTCTCTCTTTTTCCACATTGTGTTCCCTAGCCATTTCTTTTTTAAACAGCACGTTTTTTGTTTTTTTTTAGGTGGACTTCTATTCTAGTCAGTGAGTCAGCCCTGCAGTCTGCTTGTGGTTTAAACCTCCCCTGTCTCCACTCTAAATAGAGTTGTCCTCTGTGCTGTGAAGCCACTAGGCCGGGCTCTACCATTGAGAAAATAGGAAACGATGGCTCATTATCAGACTTTCTGTCTCAGGCTCTCTTTTTCTCTCCTGTGTTCAGTCAAATTATCCTGTAAGCTCATCAGGCTGCGTACCTGAAGCCCACATTTGCTGGAAAATAACTATTTTACTGCATTTAATAACTGTATCTCGATCTGCAGCCATTTATAAGATATTTATTACCGTAAATAACCAATAAAATGGAAATGATTCATCAATAAAAACCCAGGCCAAACTCTTTTTACAAATAAACTAATGAAGCAGTTATGATCAATGGCGTTCTTGACCACAGGAAGAACAGAGTATATAATAGCTGATGGAAGATCAATAAACAAATCAATCAGTTCTATTAATTGAAAAACACCTGCTGTTATTGAGTTAAAAAATGAAATGATTTTGTTCAGGTGGTTTACTCCTTATTGCTAATATTGTTTTATTACTGCAGTTTGCATATCACAACAAAACAGAGATCAAACTGACTAGATCGATATATTAGCAATAAATATGTGAAAAGAAAAGTTTTAGCCAAAGTCAGGAGGCAAAGACCAGCTGATATTTTTGGCTTTTTTCTTTTATCGGAATTCATTAATGCGTTCAACAGCCCTGCCTTTAGACCACTTGAAGGGCACGCATTCCCACTTCCTCTGTTTGCTAAACGCTGTTAATCTTTTGTTTAATTTCTTAATAAATGTTCCATTTTTGATTAAATTGAGTTTGCATTTATTATCAATCTGAAATTTCTATCCAACTCATTCTCACTTCCATCTCTTCACATGTTGACGTTTGGTCAAGTCCCCAGATACTGATGCGATGGGGATACCCCTAACTGATGCACAGGGTTCATGGCAGGCTGTAGCAGCAACTTCCCAAATTTTTTCCATGAGCTGTGAAAAAAAACCCAAAACATACCACTAACCCTCCCCTTACCCTAAACCTAAAGAAATAGTAGTATACATGTTACAATACGCTTCTAAAGCTACCAAAGTGACTTTGTAGCTCCCGTTATACACTGTCTGCTACCCCCTGCACCTCAGTATATGATGCACATGGGACTTTGACCAAGCACCAATATGTGACGCTTTGAGATTGAGAATGATATAACTTCAAGAATCAGTCCCTCCAAAAAACAGCGTCACATATTTGGGGGGATCATTTGGACTGATCTCAGAATAATTGGGATCAGCCTTAAAAAACCTCTATTGGTCAATTTGTGCTTCAGCCTCATTAACTGTCAAGGTCTGTATCTGTACTTTCACTGAACTCTTAACCTCTGACTAGTAGAGTAACTTTAAAACAGCTCAACTTCCTGTTAAATACACTGATCTGAAGTCTGTGGTTGAATTCTTTTTTTCCTTTTTTCATAAAGCTTTTCCCTGCCAGCATCAGCTTTGGCCAATTCTGATTAATCTATAATAGCTGTAAAAAAAAAAAAAAAAAAACATAAAAAAAAAAGCTGGATATCTCATAATTTGAAATGGAAATACTTGTGCAACACAGGTGGCAGAAAATAATTCAATATTTTTCCTCTTTTTCTGTTTATTAAATGCGTTGAAGATCATTGACCATTTTTACTGAGGGGAGGAAAGGCTTTGATGTATTGAGGATATACTTGCAATCCATACAGTCCTTCTAGGATCAGAAAGCCAACTATGAAAGAAGCTGCTTCAGAGTTGAGGTTGTGTTTCAGATGCTATTCAATAAGTTGTGGATTTTATACAAAGACATTTTGTTCTCTGCTGTGTTTGTTTGGACCTCCGTCTCATCTTTCCTGCGCTAGCGGTTTAAATCATGCTCTTCTTTAATTATGTCACAGTGTTACCATGCCAACGATGGGAGAAGAAATAAGCAATACAACACCTTTTGAAACTCCTACAGCTTTGCGTCATCTGTATGCTCAAACTTTTCTGTGCCTCAAATTTCTCTCTGTGGCTGAACTTTTCAAAGTGAAAATATTTTCAAATGAGCAGTTTTGATGAAAAGGCATATGTTAAAGGTTCAACAGGATAGTTTAAGACTTCCTAAATGTATATTTCCCTTTTTAAATTTTGTTTCCCCTCAATATATTATAAGTCATAACTCCCTCTGAAAATAACTGCTTACTGCTGTAATAACCTCCACACTGAAGAGTGTTCTAGTAAGCCAGGCGTCCCCAAAGTCGGTCCTCGAGGGCCGCTGTCCTGCAGGTTTTAGAGGTTTCTCTGCTTTAGAACAGCTGATTCTGATGATTGCAGTTCAACAGAATCCTGTTAATCAACGATCAATGTAAATCAGCTGTGCTGGAGCAGGGAAACCTCTAAAACCTGCAGGACAGCGGCCCTCGAGGACCGACTTTGGTGATGTCTGTAGTAAGCACTTGACTGATCAGCTTGGTTTTCTACATCATACAGGGCTACACAAGTGTATTTGCCCCGTTTTAGATTTGTTAAGCTTTTTTCTTAAGCTCTCCTGTCAGATTATGTACATTATGTACATTTATGCCAAACCAGTTTTTATATAAAAATTTGTTTTTAAGCACAATGTAAACTTGTCTTTTTTTTAGGGAATTAACATCTTTGTTAGGGTCATGTTACATCACCTCAATTAGATAAAAGTCCAGACTTTGACCAGAGCAATTTTATTTGTGCTTTTTGAGCAATTTAGCAGTGGATTTACTGACAATGCACTTGGATTAAAAATAAAGATACATTCTCCCTAAGAATTCACTGGAAGAGAGCAGAATGTATGGATCCATCAACTACAATAATAGCTTCGAGTCCTGAAGCATAATAAAACTGGTATTATTTTTATAGAATGTTATTAGATCTGCAAGAGATGTACAGTAAGAGGTTGTGTGTCTTGTCCCGTCAGTCCACAGAGCACGCCCTTTTGGGACCTCCTGCATGAGTCACTGATGCTCTCTTGGAGTATTTTTGGCAAGGGCTGTCACTGTTCCATGTTTTCTTAATTCAGATGAGAAATTTCATTTCAAGATGTATTTAAATGAACTTGTTTTTTATGTGTTCTTAAAAATGTTTTAGAATGGGCACTCCTGTTGTCCGATAGGTTTTATTTAGGGGCTCTGTTGACTTGTCAGATCTGAGAGTTAGATGGCTGACCTGTGAAAGTGAACCAATAACACAAGGTGACAGCTTTTTTTTAACAAAGAAACAGGTTGGCTTGGATGCATTTTTTTTTTTAGCTTTGTGTTCTGGGTCATTATTTTGTTGGAAGACCCATAACCTCCAAGTGAGACCATGCTTTCTGACACCAGACAGCACATTACTCAGCCCCAGAACATAACAGAGCCTTCTCCATGTTTCACAGTAAAGACACTGTTTGTTTTTTTTGATATGCATTATTTTTTCCATCTGTAAACAGAGCAAAAGGTTCAAATTTTGTCTCATTCCTCCAGAAGCTTTGTGGCTTGTCAAAACGTATTTTGGCAAATTCCAGTTTGACTTTTATGATTTGTTTGCAACAATGGTCTCCTCCTTGATCGTCTCCCATTAACTCCACTTTGGCTCCATCAATGACAGATGGCGCGGTCTGACACTGATGTTCCTTTAGCTTTTAGTTCACCATTAATCCTTTAGAAGTTTTTCTGGGCTCTTTTGTTACTATTCATATTATTCGTCTCTTTTTTTCTCTTTTTTGGTCATCAATTTTCCTTATATCCACATTCAAGAAGATTAGCTAAAGTCCCTGTGGATCTTAAATTTCTAAAAAAATATGTGCAACTGTAGTCACGGCAACATCAAGCCAGTTGGAGTTGGTCTCATAGTCTTTACCTTTACCAGGCTTGTCTATAATTGTCTGTCTAATCTCCTGAGAACACTTCCTCTGGTCCATGTTGGGTGTGGTACACACCATGTCACCAAACAGCACAATGACTACCTGCAGCCCTATATATAGACCTACTGACTGATTTTAAGATTGTAAGCACCTATGATGCTAATTAGTGGATACACCTTGATTTAACCCATCCCTTTGGTGACCTTGTTTTCAGTCTTTTCTGGAGTTACCATAAATTTAGTCCAGGCTTGTTTCATGGGTTTATTTTTTCAGCTGATTCATGGTTTTATAGCACTTACTAACTTGTATTTGTTCAATTTTTATTCATTATTATTTTTGTCTGATTCAAGTTATTTCAGTAATCATAGTGGGGCTTTCTCTCAAAAAAGTTGGGTTACCAGCATTTTAATATAATCTAAAAACTGATTTTTGTATTTATATTTGACTCATTTAAATCTACGGTTTCACCTTAAATATCTAAGTATGGCAAAAAAGAGAAATAAATAAAATTAAATAAAGATAGAATAAATGCAAAAGGGGCCATTTCTTTTCAAGACACTCAATGTTGTGGTATTACTTGAATTGGACAACATATAATGGTTAAATATTTTAATAATTTAACCTGACCACAGATTGTCTGATTCAATGATATAAACTTAAACCTAAACTCTACACCTTTGGGCATTGCTTCATAGCCTGATGCCTACACCTTTATAAAGTTAATAATTCTTCCATTATACTAGTTTTCAGGTCATTTATTAAAACTGAATGCATCCCAGTTTAGAGGTTAATAAAGGTGTGCTCTGTGTTGCAGTGTATCCTGGAGTCGCAAACTTCCTGCTCTCTGTTTTTCTTACCTTTTTTCTAGCACAGGGTGTGCCTGTATACCCAGAGGGAATATATATGCAAGAAGCCCAAAAAACTTTCAATTTCAAAAGTAGGGATATTAATTTTAGAGAAATTGAGTTTAAAATATAAGCATTTTCAGTCTTATTTATGTTGCAATCTTTTTGGGGGGGAAAATGCATGGAAGCTAATTATGGTTAAAAAAGTGGTATAAGGTATACAGAGAATGAAAGTTTATAAGCTATTTTTAACAATAACTTAATTTATGTCAAAGCATCTAATATCCCCGCATGAATTTAATAAAGCCCTTATAAATCAACCCTCAGCAGGCTAGCATATGAATTCCTGGGTGGAAGCTTGTTGGTGGCTGCATTAGTGGAGGTTTAATGTGTTGCTTTGCATGAACATTTAATTAAGGACAAAACTTCTGGTACTTCCAGAAAATCTTGACGCTCTCTTGTTTTGTCAGAGTTATGCCGAATATGCTTTGAGAAGCTGACAGTTGAGAATAATTACCCTTAAACTGGAAATTCATATGTGTTTAAGTGATGATGTATGTCTGTTTTTAGTCAGCTGGAGCTGCAGGAGATTCAAGATGTCAAGCAGACACCGTTCTGCTATAGCTCACAGTTGCATAAGAATACAGGGCTGGTGTTCTCTAACAGTGAGCCACACACCACTTTGCACTTAACCCCTCTTTACCTCATTAGTTTTCCTCAATCTCCATTTTTTTCTCTCATTTTCCATATCTGCTCTATTTATTTTCTATTTTATTTAATTCTACTCTCCATTCAGACCCTTCACTCCAGCTGTTGGGAGCCACGCCCCCCTTGTTTGCATACCCTTATCCCATTGGTCGCTCAAATGCCAGAAAGAATGTGTGCCGGCCTGCAGCAGCGGCGTGTGAGAGAAGGAAAAATACCCTTCTGCTGTTTTATTGGGAGCTTTAACTGTTCACTCCTGTGTCACACACACAGTTAAGAGCGTGTAGCTCAAGTTAAGGCAAAGGCAGCCAACCCGCTGCAGCCACACACCTCCACAGGAAGCCAAAATGCAGCCCAGAACTTTGCCTATTTTGTCTTATCTCTGCAGATAACATGTTTTTAGTTATATAAAAGCTGCAATATTGTTAGAAACTGGCAAAACCGCAAATATTGACAAGACTTTTGATAAAAAAAAATATTATTCTTGGGATTTAGGTTGCAAAAGCACATTTCAAATGAGAGAAAGTATTTTTTTTATTTCATATGGCCTGCAGTTTGAGTGCAATCATGTGGAAGACATATTATTGACTATAAAAAACACTGCACTCTATTTTGGTCAGAAATATTTTTATCTCAAAGTAAAATGACAAAAGAATGCAAGGCATGCTACAGGTTAAAAGGGCTTACTAATAATAAACTTTAGGAGTAATTTGTAAAAGAGGAAGTTTGCCTCAATGACCTCTCCAAAATTAAATGATTTACTTCATAATGCAACAGATAAAAGCCAAATATCTACCCTTAAAAACAAATATAATAATTGGGAATCATTAACCCGCCCTAGTTTATTGTTGGATTTCAACTGAAATTACCATCCTAGTATGCATACAAATGGGATCTTGCCATTTATTCTCATTCTGCTATAGAGTCAATGAATTCAAAGTAGACAAAGAACCATATCTGTTCTCCACATTCACTAAAAATGTGTTCCTTCTACATTCTTCACAACGTTTTTATTATATTTAATTGGGATTTATATCTGACAGACCAACTTAGTTTGCATAGAAACTAATGCCCGGTTTCCAAAATGTTCACAAAAAAACGTTGAAAATAGAGCATGCAGTTTTTACTGAGCTTCTGTGACTGAAGGTGGCTGCTGTAATAGTCTCCACCAATTGACCACATCCAGACACCGATATGTTTGCCCATTGTTTGTTAAAAAAAAGGCAGTCAGATTGGATGGTCAATATGCTTAAAAATCTGTTTTTTTATCTTTTTATTCTCCGTTGGATTTAGCTCTGGACTTTGACTGGGCCAGTTTTACACATTAATATGATGATCTATAAATAATGCTCTTGTTATATATTAGTTAAGGCAGACCTTAAGCTTGGCTCTCTATGGGGCTCAAAGCTATACGCATTTAAACCCAGAAACAATTGGCTTTTAGTGACAATGGGAACAGCTCACTGACGCATATCAACCCGGGCCAATCAACAAGCAACCCGCATTAAAATCCCCTTGGATAATAATAATTCTGACATTTTGAATTGAAAAAGCTTCCTGGATGGGAAGCGAAACATCTTCAAACTTGGAAACAAAGTCCAGTGGATTGTTTTTTTTAACTTTTTTTGAATGACTATGACCTGGATGACTGAGAAACTTCACCAGCATAAGCGTAAACATGGTGCAGAGGGATTCGGACAGATATTATAAAGAACACTGACTTCGCTCTCGCTCCCATCCACGTTGCTCACCATTATTTACTTCCCTTATTTCTGATGAAGTGTCAACATCATCAATGCTAATATCAACACCCACCCAGCCTGATGCTGTCATCAGACACACCGTGGTGGGAACAGTGGCCACGCAGATTATCAGCAGGGGGTCAGACTCGGCTTTACGGTCAAATGGGCAAAGAGCCAAAAGCCGATTGTTAGCGTATCAATCCGGTTTTGAAAAACCCGTGTTTTTAGTGGGAAAACAGCTTCAGACTTCAAGAAATGCGGGGAATTGGATATCCACTTAGGGCGCTCTACCAATAGCGTGACACATGCACTTTTAAAAGAAAAATGTTTTTCTGTCCAGTGAACCCTGTACACATGTATTAAATTTATCACAGATCTACCCAATTATTATAAACCTCCTGCTCCTGGGTAATTTGGTATAAAACTAAAGAAATTTCATTATCAAAATTTCAAATATTACGTGAACTCTAGACTAAATAGTTTCACATTAATCACAGTAGCTGTTTTTGTCTGAATACATTTTACACATTAGTAAAGAGATTATACAACATTTTATATGCTTCTGTTTTTAATTCATATTATAATATAATGTGAGGGATTGCTGTCGAGGCACTCAGGTGTTTTTTGAAAAATGAACCACTTGGACTATGTGATCTGTTTGAATTGTCTCTGTAAAGTGACTTGAAATGACATGTGTTGTCAATTGCTGCTATATACATAAACTGAATTGAAATAAATAACCCCTCTGAAGATGAAATAAGGTTATGCTGAAATTGTGGCTAAGAGTGATGCAGCAGAAAAGATATCACAATAACAAAAAAGTGTTCCTTAGAAAAAGGAAGAAAGCTTCACAGTGCCGGACTACCCGCAGTCTTGAGTAATCAATACTTTAGATGCATTAGTTTATTAGCCTTTATAAGATAATCTGGATCCTATGTTCTTATTACATGTTAAAGGCAGATACAGTTTGTTTTTAAAGATGCACCAATCAGTTTGAATAATCGACTAATATTCCACATGATCCGCAGGTCAAATTTGATTTTTTTTCAATTTATTATCCTTAAGGCATCAAAAACAAGAGTTTCCTTTGTTTTAACAGATTTTTTAAATGCTTAAAGTGGTGGTAATCTTTATTTATTTGAATGACACGACACATCTATTTCTGTTGTTTCTGTTATAGTCCATCACCAAACCAAACAGGAAATCGATTTGAAATCTGATTGGTGCATCTTTACTAGTCTTGGTAATCTAGTGTATTTCTTATAGATCTTTTCCCTAAATCTGGTGGCATCTAAAGCCCTCACTGTATGAGCTGGAGGAACGCTACACCCATTTTTGATAATCTTCATGAATCTAAACTGAAAAAGTTTTTTTTTTTTTTTTTATCTTTACCTGAGCCAGTAAAAAGCAAGTAGATAAAAAGAAGCGAAGCAATCCGTCGGGGCTAAACTTTGTTAATTACAGGCATGACAGTCACACTCTGCATTTATAACCATTTCATGCATATATCTTTCCCAGCTCTCTTTGTGCGGTTTAACATTTCACATCCTTCACCTATAATGACACACCCGTGCTGTAGTAAGCTACAAAGAAACATCAGTTTGCTTTTTAACACCCTTCTTTCTCCCTCCCCCAGCGGAGAGAGGAGGTGTTTCAGGTAATAATGGGTCCAGTTTAACAGCATCTGCTCACACTGACTCCAGCTGTTCCTGCAGAAGCCACTCTGGTTCACTGAGGCTGCCCCTCCTGTGCGACCAGTTTATTCTCAGAAGGGTTTACATTGCAGATAAGTAAACAGGTACAAGGAAGACACTTAGGAGAAATCAAACTATCTTCCTGTTGAATTTCCCAGCAGTGAAATTCGGGTCCTGCAGGTATGATGCATATTAGCATCCGGGAAATCCAGTTTTTAAAAGTTGACCTTTTGTGGTAGTATTGACTGGCGGGTCATGAAAGCAAATAATTCACCTTTTTGATGTGCTTCAAAAAGCAAATCTCTCCTGAAAGAAAATATTCATGCTTGAAGAGGTTATGTTTTTGCTCACACGCCTCACGTAGTAGTCCAACAGATAAATGATACTGGAGGCCTTTTTGCTGCTGTGCTAATTATACGATCCAAGGAATGTTGGGATCATTTTTAACCATTGCTTTACAGCAGTGTGACGGTGCATGTCCTCTTTCCCACAACGTGACCTGTAATCACATCTATCAGGGTTGCAGTTGAGGCTGTATACCCTCATCCACCCAAGAACAGTTGGCTCACAGATAATTCAGGACCTCACATGGATAAGGAGGGTTGGAAGTACCTTTTTGTAACCCTTTTACTTGTTCAAAACTTCTCACAAGGTTCTCATCTTAAATTAAAATCTAGACTTTGATCAAAACGCTTAGGCATACATGAATTATTTCCCCTAAACTATTTCATGACAGCTCTGAATGTCTGTTTGTTCTTTTTTGCCAGATTAACAGGTTTTCTTTCTTGATTTCTGTGTGTTTTATCACCCATATGACATTTTAATGCTGCTGCTATGCTACCTCATGAGTAATCTATAAAATCTATGCATTACTTTAAAAGTTATGCTTTCATTTCGTTCTTTTTTGCTGTAGTGGAACTTGTTTCCTGGGTCTATCACAGAAGATCCAAGTAAAACAGTTGAAGGTTAAAGTTGTGATTTTGCAAAATGCAAAATGAAAAAAATGCTTATTAGTTATTATGACAGCGCCTGTCTTTTGGTTAAAGCTCAGAGAAATGTCAGGGCAATCGCATGCACATGTCTAGGCCTGAACAGGCGAAGTCTTGGCTGCAGGTGAACTTAAATATGCAAATCAGCAGATGGATAACAGGCCCTTTTGAACCCAGATGGAACCAGCAAAGCAGGGTCATTGCTGAAGCTAGATGTTTTCAATATTAAGAGCTGCAAATGCTGCTAAGTAGCATTAATCTAGTGCAGCTACAAATATGAGAACTGCCATTTGAGATCTGCACAAGGGCTTTAGCTTTTGGACTTATTCAGCCTTTTAAGCTAATTTTAGATCAAATAACTTTAGGCTAGAGAAACTTCTGCTTTTTCTCTATTCTGCATTTCTCCCATAATAGGACCAATTAGGGAACTTTCCACTGTTTTTTTTTTTTCTAGTGCAAGCAGCTCCTAATGTGACCCATATTCCCAGCAGAGCACAGCTTAAGGTTATGCACCTTTTTATGCATTCTGAGCAACAGGATTACAAGGCACCTCTGTCAGGATAAATGCACTATTCTTTAATGTGGGTGGGTTTTCTTCCCGTGCTAAATGTGTAAATGCAAGCAACTTCATGCAAACTACTTCCTTAGTTCCTGAATTGGATTTTAGGGGTCATGTTGTGCTTATTTTGCTAAGCACATGTTTTCTCCCCCTCTGCCTGAGCTGGCTCCATATGTTTTTCTAAGGCAGCTGCATGTGTCCCAGACTTTTACTGCAAAAACACAGCGGTGCAATAATGCACAATGCCTTGCCTGAACTCAGTGATGCAGATTTTCGAAAGTAGAGAGCATTCATTAACATCCAGGTTAAAATTATAGTAGAATAACAAAATAAAACAATGGTATATGAAAAATATCAATATGTGTTAAAGAATCCCCATTGATCAGCTATTAATATTAGGCAAGGCAAGTTTATTTGTGTAGCACAATTCAGTACAAAGACAATTCAAAGTGCTTTACATCGATTAAACAGTAAAATAGAAAGTAAATAAAAAGTAAAAATAAAAAGTAAAGATTAAAACATGATAAAAGCAGGTAGTAAAGCAAATAAAACAGTTGGACCACGACCTTAAACCAATAACACGTCAGTTAAACTCAACAGCTAAAGGCAGCTCTAAACAGATGGGTTTTTAACTTTGATTTAAAAGAACTCAGGCTTTCAGCACTTTTACAGTCTTCTGTGAGTTTGTTCCAGATAAGTGGAGCATAGGAACTAAATGCTGCTTCTCCATGCATAGTTCTAGTTCTTGGTGTGCAGAGTAGGTTTGAACTAGAACTTAGACTATTCTCGGAGCTACAGGGAGCCAATATAAGGACTCCAGAACCAGGCTGATGTGCTTTACTTTCTTAGTTATATTGAGAACATGGGCAACAGCATTTTGGATCAGCTGTAGCTGTCTGATGGACTTTTTAGGCAAATTAGTTGTATTTGTTTTCTTTTCTTTATAACATGTTTGCAACTTTATGAAGACAAATAAGGTTTTAGTGAATTGAAATATAGTGGTGTGCATTGTGCTGAATAACTACCCTTTATGCTATACCAATGTGTGCAATATCACAATCGCAGGGGACTGCTTGGATGCTAGGGTTGGTAGGATATGCCATTTTAGAGGTCATGTGCCTTGGGTGCACACACTTTATTCATGTTTCTGGCTGCCAACATATTAAAGTTCAAGCCCCGGCTCCGACTGTCAGTGTCGTTGTGTCTTAGGGCAAGACACTTAACTTGCATTGTGTACTGATGGTGGTCAGAGGGCC